>NW_026991239.1:0-122990 GCF_036250125.1 Pseudopipra pipra
TACCTCAGTGTGTTCATTCCCCGCCCTGCAGGGAATGAAGCTCCTTTTTAACCCCCAAACTTTCCCCTTCCAGCCCACTCCTGATTACCTCTTTTTGAACACAAAATTGAGTCATTCTCTCCCTCAGTTTACCTACTTTTTAAATCCCAGAGTCTCCCCTACCTGCACACTCCTGATTACCTCTTTAGGACCTCCAAATATTCATGCTCTGCCCTGCAGATTTGCTCAAGTGGGACCCCCAAAATTTCCCTACCTCTCCACAGCTGATCACCTCATGTATACCTAAATATGTTCATGCTCTACCCTACAGACCACCTCAAGTTTACTCTCAAAACTTCCCCCACCTCCTCACCACTGACTACCTCCTTTTGACCTCCAAATATTCATTCTCCACCCTGGAGGGTTTCTCTAGTTTTACCTGTCCACTGATGACTGCCTTAGTTTATCCCAAAATGTTCATTCTCTCTGCCAGACACTGCCACACATTTTACCCCCAGAACCTTCCCTGGGCCCACTGTGGTGTCCACTCCTGGTTGCCTCCTCTGCACCTCTCAGGATTCATTCTGGACCCCGGAGATTACCTCAGAGATTTCTGCCCTGAATCTCCCCACCTGGCCACCACTGATTACCTCAGTTGACCTCCTGATGTCCTTTCTCTCCCTGGAGATAACCTCCTTAAAAACCCCCCAAGTTTTAACTCAAAATATTCCTTCTGTCCCCTGGACATTACCTCAAGTTTTACCCCTGTAATTTTCCCCATATGTCCACAACTGATTAACCCAGTTTACCTCAGGATGTACATTCTCTGCTCCACATGACCTCAACGTTTACAAACACAAATTTTCCCTCCTTGCCCATCACTGACTGCCTCACTTTACCCCAAGGTATTCATTCTCTCTGCTACAGATTTTACTCCCAAAATTCTCCTTACCTACCCACATGTAATCAGCTCCTCTGTACAAATACATGTTCATTCTCTACCCTGTGGGCTACCCCAAGTTTACCCTAAAACACTTCCCAACTGTCCACCACTGAGTACCTCATTTATCCTTCAAAATATTCATTCTCTGCCCTGGACGTTCCCTCAAGTTTTACCCCCAAAGGTTTCCCCTCCTGCCCACCCCTGACTGCCTCAGTGTCCATCAGGAGGTACATCCTCTCTGCTACAGGTGACCTCACACTGGACCCACTGCATTTTCCCGACCTCTCCACATCTCAGCAACTCACTTCTACATCAAGATGTTCATTCTCCACCCAGCACACCACCTCCAGTTTACTCTCAACACTTTCCCCACCTCTCCACCACCCAGGAACTCATTTTCACCTCAGAAGATTCACTCTCTGCCCTGCAGATTCCCACAAGTTTTACCCCCCACATTTTCCCTGCAGGTCTGCAAGGTTTACCCCAGTTTACCCCAGGAGGTGCATTCTCTCTTCTCCACATGACCTCTGATTTTACAAACACAAATTTTCCCTCCCTGCCCACCACTGACTGCCTCACTGGACCTCAAAAGCCTCATTTTCTCCCCTAGGTGACATCCACACTTACCCCTCACAGTTTTCCCTGCTTGCAAATTACTTATTACCTCATTTTTACCTCCAAACATTCATCCTCTGCCACAGAGATGACCTCAAAGTTTCCCCCAAAACCTCCTCACCTGTCCACTACTGTTTGCCCCAGTTTACCCCAGGAGGTGCATTCTCTCTGCTGCACATTACCTCAGGTTTGACAAACAAAGATTTCCCTCCCTGCCCACTGCTGACTGCCTCACCTTACCCCAAAAGATTCATTCTCTCTGGGACAGATTGCCCCACATTTTACTCCCAACATCTGCCTTACCTGTCCACGTCTGACCAGCTCCTTTGTACCTACAGAGGGTCATTCTGCACCCCACACACACACCTCAGGCTTATCTCAAACCTCTCCCCACCTGTCTGCCACCCAGTGCCTCATCTTTACCTCAACAGGTTCCTTCTCTTCCCAGCAGATCACCTGAACTTTAACACCCACAACTGTCTGTGTCTCTCACCACTCATCACCTCAGGTTACCTCAGTGTGTTCATTCCCTGCCCTGCAGAGAATGAACCTCCTTTTTAACCCCCAAACTTTCCCCTTCCAGCCCACTCCTGATTACCTCTTCTTGAACACAAAAGAGTCATTCTCTCCCCAGAGTCTTCCCTACTGCACACTCCTTATTGCCTCTTTTGGACCTCCAAATATTCATTCTCTGCCCTGCAGATTTGCTCAAGTTTCACCCTCAGAAATTCCTCTGCCTGTCCCCCTACTGACTGCCTCACTTTGTGGGGGTCAAATCTGTGGCAATGTGCAGCAGAGAGAAGGAATATTTTGGAACAATTTTCCCTACAAGTCCACCACTGAGTACCTCATGTTCATCTCTCAATATTCATTCTCTACCATGCAGATTACCTCAGATATTTCCCTCCCAATTTTCCCTATGAGTCCACAACTGATTACCCCAGTTTATCTCAGGATGTACATTCTCTGCTCCACGTGACCTCAAATTTTACAAACAGAATTTTTCCCTACCTGCCCAACACTGACTGCCTCACTTCACACCAAGATATTCATTCTCTCTGCTACAGATTGCCCAGATTTTACTCCCAAAATTCTCCTTACCTACCCACATGTAATCAGCTCCTCTGTACAAATACATGTTCATTCTCTACCCTGTGGGCTACCCCAAGTTTACCCTAAAACACTCCCCAGCTGTCCACCACTGAGTACCTCATTTATCCTTCAAAATATTCACTCTCTGCCCTGGATGTTCCCTCAAGTTTTAACCCCAAAGGTTTCCCCCCCTCCTGCCCACCCCTGACTGCCTCAGTGTCCATCAGGAGGTACATCCTCTCTGCTATAGGTGACCTGAAATTTTACAAACACAAATTTTCCCGACCTGCCCACCACTCACTGCCTCACTTTATCTCTAAATGGTCCTTCTGTCCTCTACAGATGAGATCAAGTCTTACCCCCAACATTTCCCTTCCTCTACATCACCAATTATCTCTTCCTGGCACCCCAAATTTCCATTCCATCCCTACACATTCCCTGAGTGTTTCCCTCCCAAGCATCCTTCCCTTCTTCCCTGTTTAATAACTCACACTCCAGCCCCAGGCTCTCCACTCCCCCCTCAGTGGGACCCCTCCAAAATGTCACCTCCCTCCCCTCTGCAGCACCTCACCTTTTCCTACACAAACAGTTGCTGGGTCCCCTCAAAATTACATTTCTGCAATCTAATGAATAACTCTTTCCAGTTTCCCAGGGAGAAGAACAGGAACTCACAGCCACCAAGGCCTGACAGTCCCCTGCAGCCAGAGCTCAGCACACAGCCAGAGAGGCAATTCCAGCATCTAAAAGAAAAAAAAGAAGAAAAAAGTGATTTATTTTGGTTTAAAGTTCCTTTAAGTTGTTCCAAGCAAAGCAAGCCTTGCTCTGGTTTCAGTTGGGTGAACAGGGAGCGCTGGGCACAGGGCACATCATTAATGCCCAGGGGATGGGGCTTTGTGGGGGAGGGAAGAGCAGCTGATGGAGTTGCCCAGTCCAATTCCTGCCCCAGGCCTGACTGGCCCAGGACAAACCCTCTGGCAGGCAGTGGTTTTGTTCCCTCTCATGGTCAGTGCCCCGTGTGTCCCTGTGGGCAGTGCCAGGCTGGGGACAGGCACACGCAGCTGGCAGCACCCTCTGCTCCAAAGACACTTCTGGCCTCCTTGGCAAACTGCCCCTGACACTTGGTTTTCTCCAGGAGAAATTAAGGAATTGCTCATGGCAATTTGGAGATGAAGTTATCCCAAAGGGAAGGAAAGAACAAATATTCCTGTCAGAGCCCTTGGGATCTGCTGGGCTGAATTGGGAAGGGCCCATTATCTGCAGAGCAAATACAGGACAACCCCAAACACAAAGCCCAGCCTGTCCAGTGGGGTGTGAAAGCACCACTGGGACAAAACTCCACTCTCCTGATTCTTTTCAGGGACTGCTCCAATCCAGCTCTGAAGCTGCCAAACCCAAACTGTCCCCAGTGCTCTGGAACAACAGGATCTTCTCAGAGATGATACATTGGAAGCACAGTCCCAGCAAACACTCCCAGACACACAGAGGCACAACTGGAGCTCATGGCTGGGGCTGGGAAGGGCTGCAAGGAGGACACAACTCCCAGGTAGGGGAGCCTCGGCAGCAACAGCAGCAAATTCCCAGCTTGGATGGCAAAGCAGAGAGACAAAGGCTGGCAATGCCCATGGCATTGGTAGCTTTCCCTTCTGCTCCCTGTGGGGCCACAGCCCGGGAGGAAATCTCCAAGGGGGACAGAAGACCTCAGGAGGCAACAAAAGACAGCAGCGTCTGTTGCCCTGGTCCTGTTCCAACTCAGCCTGCGGGCCCAAACCTTCCCCCTCCAGGGAAACACTGACCTTCCCGGTGTCAGGCTGGAACACAGCCCTCATTCTCACCTTCCACACGCTCCCAGGCTCACCCCAAATTCAGGACAAGGGGCCAAAGGCCCCTCGGGCCGGGGCTCTCTCTGTCTCTGCGGGCTCAGGGACTGCAGCCACCAGGGCCCTCCAGCACGGACAGCCTGGACCCAGAGCAGATCCCTGGGCATTAGCAGTGTCCTGGGCATCCCTGGAGACAGAAACCATCAGCCTCTGGGATAGCACTTCATTGCCAGCACACACAGCCTGCCAAATTTAGGGGGGCAGCTCTCAGACCACAAAGCCCAGTCTGACCCAGTTCTCCTGGGCACCAACACGGACTCCACAAACCCACAGGAATGAGAATGTTCTGCTGCTTTGACAAACTTCAGCCCAGCTTTGCAAACCTCAGTCCCTGCAGCTCCTGCTCTCCAGAGCCCCGTTCAGGGCTGGCTCCAGTTCCCTGGAGAACCTGCCCCAGCCCCACTCTGGGCCAGCCTGAGCAGAAGCCACTGGGCTGCACAAGGAAGAACCCTCCCCTGGCTGCTGCAGCTGGAGGGAGATCCAGCTCCCAATGGAATCCTGGCAACAGCCTCCCAGAGGGTCTCTCCCCAGCCCTTGGCAGTGGCTCAGAATGGCAGCAGCTCCAGTGCCAGCTGGGTCCCTGCACGAGTCCTTGTCCCAGCCCTGCCACACGGACACACACGGGAGACACCCACGGGCACACAGGCCTTGCTTGCACAATTCCTCACCCACAGCTGAGGGAAAGCCACACAATATCAAGAAATACCCTGGGCTCAGAGCACTCATCACTCCAGTCCATCAGGACTTGGAGGCAGTTGGGGAGGCAACAGACCCAAATTCTAATCCTACCTCTACATTTCTAACAGGTTCTCTTAGAAAGATCCTGGACAGGAACTCAGACAACAGAACCCAAACACTGCACAAGCAATAACAGAAGGATTGCCAGGAAGAACAGAAGTTCCTTGTTTTCCTTAACGCTCTGGGAGTGTAGGACCCAATCTTTGCAACCAAGGGACACCAGAGATGTGATTAATACTTAAACCTCTCCCCCATGGGTCTGTCTCAGAGAACTGGGCCAGCCCTGAGCTACTCCCAGGTGCCTGCAGTGCTTTGGGGAGGGGCAGGACAATGTCCCACTTCTGCTTGGAAACATTCCAGATGAGGAAAAGCCACTTCCCTTCTCTCTCTCTGACCCAGAACCAAAGCAGTCCTGTAGGACAACATGGACTATGCACAGAAGGCCCGAGTCAGTGGGGGGAAAAAAAACCTAAACAAACCAAACCACCCCAAATTTCAAGATAAAAACAGGCTGCTTCCTTAACAGGAGCACACCAAACTCATTGAAGCCAGAGAGGAAATTACAAACAAACAAATAAACAAACAGAAGACACAAAAAGATGCTTTGCACTGATACACTCTGGTTGATCATTCCAAAGGAAATTCCACACAAATCAGAAACAATTACCAATGATTTTCCCTCTGTTACAAATTAATGACTTGGGTTTCTGCTGGGACACAAACTAAACATACCTAAGGTGATGGTTCCATCAGCACTTGGAATTCCAAGCTCCCCGTTCCTTGGAATGCTCATCCCAACACTCACAGCAATCTCACCTCAGCCCACAGACTCTCTGTCCTCACAGGGAAATGCAGCCCACCGGGACACAGCTCTGGCACCGTGTTTCCTCTCATTCCTGGTCTCCTGCAAACGCCCAGAGAAATCCAATCCCTCAGACCCTGCATCCCTGGACACGAGGGGAACTGGAGTTTGACCCGGATCCCAGCGCCCTGGACAAGTGTGTTCCCAGGAGCACACGCCCGTGGCTCCATCCAGCCCATCCATCCCTCCTTTCCCTCCCAGCAGTCCCAAACCCTCCCCCAGCTCCCCTGGGTCTGTCCCACGGCCCAGCCCAGCTCCAGCCCTGGCAGAGCTGCAAACACCCCCCAGCTCGGCCCCCTGGGCTCCTGAACCCCCAAACCAAGGCTGAGGCTCACCAACGGGGACCCACCTGCCCCTCTCAGCACAGCCCAACCCCACAGCTCGGGGACCCCACACTCACCTGGCCCTTCGCCCCTTCCTCTCCACACTTCCCAGCACACAGGGCAAGGACCAGCCTGCAGTGGGAAACAGAGTCAGTGCCCAGGGAGCAAATGCCAACAGCAGGAGGAGAGAAACGTGTCCCTCTGACTTACCCCACCCCACGGGCAGCACCAGGAGCCCCCAGCCCGGCCGGCGGGGCTGCAGCCTCTTGCCTTTGGCTGCTCCCAGCCCAGGGCACTTGGCAGAGCTGGGCTGGATCAGGGCTTTGGCCTGGCCTGGAAGAGAGGAGAACAAGGCAATTAAGGGCACTGGGCAAGTCAAAGGCTCCTGCCCTTCACCCTTCTCTTCAATTGCTCACTAGAGAGTTTTAGCCATGAAAAATCCAGGGGGGACAACAAATAAGATGGGACCTTTTCCAGCATTTTCATTCCTATCTGCTTCAGGCATTAAAAGAAGGCTCGTTTTTCTTATTGCATTCCTTGCCCTATTTGATCAGCATCATTTTCATTCCAAACCCCCTTGGGAGTCGGTTGATTTTCTGCCATTGGACTTTGGGCAAAGGAAGAGACATCTGGGACGATGGAGCCCAGGAAATGACAGAGAGAAACCTGACAGGGAAAGGATTCAAGGCACTCCAGAACTCAGAAATGTGTTCATGCCTTGCCAGCCCACCCCCATTCTGTGCCACCCACCTGAGCTGGGCAGGTGAGGCCAAGGCTCCCCTTCCTGCTGCCAATCACTGTCCCAGCACACGGATCCCTGTGCTGGGCAGCACTTGGAAAAACCTGGGAAAGGCAAAAGGAAAATGGCACTGCCTGTCAGAAAACATGCCCGTGAACATCCCTTCTGGACAAACTTAATCACTTCCCTCTGCTCCAATAAACCCAGGGCAGGCAGGTCTCTCCAGCCCAGGGAGAACAGGAAGGAGAACTGCAGGAACACAGGCAGGCACAGGCAGCTCTTGGCACTTCTTCCCTGCAGACCTCTCTGCACTTGGGGCTCTTGGCACTTCATTTATAAAGAATGGGGGGGCAGCAGCCCAGGAATGTCCCTCAAAAACACAGAGAGAGAACAGGAACAGGGGTTGTTTGGGAACAGGCTGTGTGTCCAGCAGGGATGGGAACTGGAAACACGGGAGGCTGGAGGAAGGCAGGGGGGGAGCACTGGCCTGCCTTGGATGGATCCTTTTTCCCTTTGCTCAGAGACCTCAACTCCACCCTCTCTGAGAGCAGCAGGGAACTGCTGCAGGGGAAGAGTTCATTTAGGCACAAGCCAGTGATGCAGCCACGGGGGCAGGGGAAGAGGGGAGAGGAACTGACACAAAAATGACACAGTCACCACTGAAAGGGACTTTATTGAGCTACAACACAAACACATTCACAGCAGGCCAGGGCAGGAGGTGCCCCCAGGACCACCAACACAGCAGCTGGGCTTACAGGAACACCCTCTTCTCAAGTTATGGAGCCAGGGGCTGACAGCTGGGATCGAGCCTGGGGGGGTTGGAGAGCACTCAGGCATCAGGGCCAAGTCCTGCCCAGTCACTGCAGACAGTTCAGCCCCAGCAGCAGGGGGAGTTTCTGCCTCTCTCTTCACTATTATTTGCGACCCAACAGCTCAGTGCTGTGGAATTTTAGCTCCATAAGTGTTTTACACAGTTGAGCTTCACCAGAACTGGGGCACTTGTCAGTATTCCTGACTCTTCCAGGGCTGCACTTCCTTTGGGCATGAGGAACCTTGCAGACTGCTCCAAACCTTCACAGCCCACTTGCTCTTCTTGCCACAGTTGGACCAGCTCACTGTACCTTCCGAAAGAGAAGGCAATGATCCCTTCTGAAACCAGAACCTCCCCCCCTTTGCTTTCCCATTCCATGTTTGGTTCCCTACACAACTGAGGCCCTTCCAGGCCTTGCCAAGTGGCTGCCAAGGAATCCAAGCCAGGAACCTGCCAGGGAACAATGTCTGTGCTACAGCAACATCATTCCAGGCCTCTCACTGCCACCCCTTTGCTTCTCCCAACAGCTCCAGGGGCACCAGAACTTGCCCTGAAGACAGAAAGGCTCCTTTTGGGAGCACCACGAGCCATCTATTGTGTAGCACTGGAATTCCATCTCCTGGACAAGCCATGAGAAGCAGGGAACAATGCCTACGGTGACACGTATAGAAATGAGTCACTGTAGTGCAACGACACAGGAGTGGAAACCATTCAGTCAGTCTGACCAAACCCCACAGTCTTCCGAAAGGAATTTCTTCTTTGTGGAGACAGGGCATGGCCAGGAATTCCAACACGTGCAGTCAGAGAGCCTTGCACAATTGGACACCTGACCTGTATGGTCCTCAGTGTTCCTGATGTTCTCCTGCACACACTGCTGGGGCGAGACCAAAGGGATGCTCTACTCCTGCTTTTGCTGCAGCCTGTGACGAGAGGGGAACCGATGGGGATAAAGCACCCCGAATTTTTGCTTCACTATTTGCCCTTGTAGGAACAGCAAAAGCTACAAGAAACAAATTAGGATGCTGTCTTGCAAAGCAAACAAATGCAACATGCAAGGTACTAAGTGAACTGCCTTTGGATGTTAATTCAGTCAGACCTGCTGTGTTACAGAATAGAGCTACAATTGACTTTTTACTATTGGCTCAGGGACATGAATGTAAAGAATTTCAAGGAAGGTGTGGTATGAATTTGTCTGATCATTAGGAGTCTATTCACAGTGCATCCAACAGTTGCAAAAGGGAGTTGCAAAGCTGCATGTTAAGGAGAGCTGGGATTACCTGGAAAACCTGCTGAATAGTTGGGGAAGATCAGCATGGGTTAAATCCATAGTAAAGATGGGATGGGCCGGTGTGAGGATGTTTCTGTGTATTGCAATATGCTTGCCATGCTTGATGCAATGCAATCAACCAACTATAAACAAAGCATTAAAGGCTGTTTTATTTGTAAAAAAAGAAGGGGGAATTATGGAGGTGAACAGTGTCACCTCCCTCAGGCCCAGGACAGTGGACATTGTTCAACTAGCTGGCAGAAAGCCATGGGAACGGAAAGCAGGACAAAGAGGACACAGAAGAAGAAGCTAAAAGACTGCAAGAAGGACCTTGGTGGCTAAGATATGTAGTTATTTGTATCTCTTAAAACACAGGCTGTATTATGTAGACTTGAAAAAGTAAGCATAAGTAGAAGATCACCAATTGTTCTGCTTGAACTACCTATTGTTCTGCCTGGGATATAAAAGCTTATGCATTGTCATAATAAAGGACTTCGTCTTTCTTACATCACCGAAACAGAGTCTGTGCCTTTTAAAGCCACACTCCTTCTACTGGGTTAAGGACTGAGGAAGTTGGACCTGTGTCTGACCAGGACACGTGCAAACAAAATGGTGGGGACTGGAACACACACCTTGCACTCCTGCAGCTCTTACCATTACATTCCAGAGAAAACAGCCAATTGCACCATCACTGCTCATTTCTTAATCCCAATCCCACACTTCTTTTGCACTTGGAGCACCACTTTTATCACCCAATTACAGTCCATTAGAGAGCTCCACGTCTAGCAGTGACAGGTACCCCTGGGATATTCTCAGCAATGCCTGAATCCATTGCAGGGACCTTGCTTTGAGCTCCCCAGGGCCAGGCACCCCGAGGATCTCCCCGAATAATCCTTTCGGTGCGCGCTGGAGTCCTCGGGGTGCCCCAACCCGGGGGGCACCAACAGCACTGTCCCTCCAGGGGGCCAATTTGGTCCTAAAATGTAGGGGGATCTTGCCTGTGTCCCAGACTGGTCCGGGGATCTGAGGCCCTTCCCGAGAAAATCTCGGTGCCGGCGTGAAGGGCCAGAGATCCCTTGGAGCCACGGGAGAGCAGGCACAGAGTCCCTCCTGGGGGGCCAATTCTGCTGCCTCAACTCAGCTCTTCAAAGAAGCCTCTAAGACTCAGATCGTGACTTTTAGAAGCCATAAAATCTTTTATTCCTATGCTCTTGAATCATTCCAGCCCACCAGGTGCCCTGGTAATCAGATCCCAAAGGGCACACAGACCTATCTCCATTGCAGCTGATATGGCAGCATTACAGGAGGATTCATTTTCCTTCCCTGCATTCCTGTTCAATATTCAGGACATTCTCCTACACTCATTACCATACACACCTACCCTTAGAAGGTTTCCAAGGGGCTTCACCCAGGGCCCTCACAGGTCTGCTCTGTCTGGAGCCCTCAAAGTCCTCAGTGCCTGCCTTAGGAACCTCAACACAACTCACCTGCTTACACAGCAACTTGCTGCTGCTTGCCTGCTGCCTCACTTCCCTTCTTCCTTCTTTCTTCACCTCCCTTGCTTGGTCCCTTTCACTCCCTTGGCTCAGCTCTGTGCACTTTCCAGGCTACATCCCACTGCAAAAAGGATCAGCTCTTGTTACATCTCAACACTCAGACAGCATTCTCCCATTTTTCCTGACACTTGGCCATCAGGCCAATGTCTCATTATTTAAAGCAGAGTTTGACTCCTCAGTGACAACAACAACTGACAGCCCTGAATCCTATCACAGCTGAGACACAAACATGGATGGGAACTCTGAAGGATCCACTTTATCCTGCTCACCAACCAAAAGGAGCTTTCTGAACTCAAGAAGAAGAGACCCAACATCCTTTTTCTGCAACTTCAGCTACTACAAATGTGACCCACAAGACCTGGAAAGGCCCTTCCCACTTCACCTGCAGGGCTGGCAGTGCCACCACTGGACACGGACCCAGTGGCTGGGCAGGAACGGAGGGGCTGGGGCGTCCAATCCATCGGCCCAGGCGGCACCAGGAGTTCCTGGAGTACCTGCAGGGGAGAGCCTCAGGATTATGAAGGATTATGAAGATCAGTTTAAAATTCAATATGTATATCTCCTGGAATATGGGGAGTTGGACAAGGCCTACTGGTGCAACAAGGACACACTCAAGGCTATCTATTCAAAGGATCTACCAGCACTCAAAAGCTATCACTGTCCTTCTTGCAGGGCGAACTCAGGAAACTCTGTTGGCCAAAAGCCTCGAGGAGGATTTCCAGCTTTTGGGGCTCCCTTTTAACCATTTTTCCCATCACTGTAGCTGGGACTATCACCTGCCCTACAGGGGGAACAGCCCACACAGTTCACTTGCAGGGATGCCATTAACTCAAAGTCCCTTCTCAGGGGGGGCACTGCACACCTTGGCCTTTGTTTGCCCTCCCCACCAAAGATGCTTCCAACAGTTCTGAGACATCTGGCAGACCCAGAGCTCTCCTCAGGGAATGCTTCAGCTGCTTAAAGGCTGCCCTTGCACCATCTAGCCAAGGCAGAAAATGCTTTACATGCTATTCTTAAAAGTTGGCAGAACAGTCTTACCACACATCCAGAGGGAGCAATCCAGAGTCCACCCCGTCCTACCATTCCCAGCAAGGCAGTTCATGGGCTGTCTGGGGCTCAGGGAGGAGTCAGGGGGCTTCTTTTCTTCCTTCCTGCTTTCCCCATTTTCTCCTTCCAAAGCAAAGGTTTCTTGGCTTTCCTTGCTCAAGGAGATGCAGCAAAGGCCATCTCTTCAATCCAATACTGGAAACAGCTCGAGGTTGTCATTCAAGGTGCTTCTCTCAGGTCCTGCACTCATCAATCATCTTGGTCATTGGTTCCTTGGCAGGTTCTTGCATTCACGTCCTACAAGCAAACCAGGATGAGCAAATTCAGCTGTTACTGCAACCAATCCAAGCTGGCATTCTGATTTTAAAGGACACTGGCTTGGCCCTACCCATGTAGATCCCACATTAGGGGTAATACCTACAAGTTCTACCCTCTTCCACCCTCCTGGAAGTCCACTGGCCCACACAACAGGAACAACTGCAGCTACCACTTCAGTCAGGACCATGCTGCTGACAGGAGTTATTCCCTGCACAACAAGAGCTGCTGCTTGGACACATTTAGTTCCAGCAATTACAGTTTCAATATCCTCACTTTCTTAATCCCAATCCCACACTTCTTTTGCACTTGGAGCACCACTTTTATCACCCAATTACAGTCCATTAGGGAGCTCCATGTCTAGCAGGGACAGGGACCCCTGGGATACTCTCAGGAATGCCTGAATCCATGGCAGGGACCTTGCTTTGAGCTCCCCAGGGCCGGGCACCCCGAGGATCTCCCCGAATAATCCTTTCGGTGCGCGCTGGAGTCCTCGGGGTGCCCCAACCCGGGGGGCACAAACAGCACTGTCCCTCCAGGGGGACCAATTTGGTCCTAAAATGCAGGGGGATCTTGCCTGTGTCCCAGACTGGTCCAGGGATCTGAGGCCCTTCCCGAGAAAATCTCGGTGCCGGCGTGAAGGGCCAGAGATCCCTTGGAGCCACGGGAGAGCAGGCACAGAGTCCCTCCTGGGGGGGCAATTTTCCTGCCTGAACTCAGCTCTTCAAAGAAGCCTCTAAGACTCAGATGGTGAGTTTCAGAAGCCAGGAAATCTTTTATTCCTATGCTCTTGAATCATCCCGGCCCACCAGGTGCCCTGGCAATCAGATCCCAAAGGGCACACAGACCTATCTCCATTGCAGCTGATATGGCAGCATTACAGGAGGATTCATTTTCCTTCCCTGCATTCCTGTTCCATACTCAGGACATTTTCCAACACTTATTACCATACACACCTACCCTTAGAAGGTTTCCAAGGGGCTTCACCAAGGGCCATCCCAGGTCTGCTCTGTCTGGAGCCCTCAAAGTCCTCAGTGCCTGCCTTAGGAACCTCAACACAACTCACCTGCTTACACTGCAACTTGCTGCTGCTTGCCTGCTGCCTCACTTCCCTTCTTCCTTCCTTCTTCACCTCCCTTGCTTGGTCCCTTTCAATCCCTTGGCTCAGCTCTGTGCACTTTCCAGGCTACATCCCACTGCAAAAAGGATCAGCTCTTGTTACATCTCAACACTCAGATATCATTCACCCTTTTTTCCTGACACTTGGCCATCAGGCCAGTGTCTCATTATTTAAAGCAGAGTTTGACTCCTCAGTGGCAACAACAGCTACAGCCCTGAATCCTAACACAGGCTGAGACACAAACACGGATGGGAACTCTGAAGGATCCACTTTGTCCTGCTCACCAACCAAAAGGAGCTTTCTGAACTCAAGAAGAAGAGACCCAACATCCTTTTTCTGCAATGTCAACTGCTATAAATGTGATCCACAAGACCTGGAAAGGCCCTTCCCACTTCACCTGCAGGGCTGGCAGTGCCACCACTGGACACGGACCCAGTGGCTGGGCAGGAACGGAGGGGCTGGGGCGTCCAATCCATCGGCCCAGGCGGCACCAGGAGTTCCTGGAGTTCCTGAGGGGAGAGCCTCAGGATTATGAAGGATTATGAAGATCAGTTTAAAATTCAATATGTGTATCTCCTGGCATATGGGGACTTTGGCAAGGCCTACTGGTGCAACAAGGACACACTCAAGGCTATCTATTCAAAGGATCTACCAGCACTCAAAAGCTGTCACTGTCCTTCTGTCAGGGGGAACGCAGGAAACTCTGTTGGCCAAAAGCCTCCAGGAGGATTTCCAGCTTTTGGGGCTCCCTTTTAACCATTTCCCCCATCACTGTAACTGGGACTATCACCTGCCCTACAGGGGGAACAGCCCACACAGTTCACTTGCAGGGATGCCATTAACTCAAAGTCCCTTCTCAGGGGGGTCACTGCACACCTTGGCCTTTGTTTGCCCTCCCCACCAAAGATGCTTCCAACAGTTCTGAGACATATGGCAGACCCAGAGCTCTCCTCAGGGAATGCTTCAGCTGCTTAAAGGCTGCCCTTGCACCAGCTAGCCAAGGCAGAAAATGCTTTACATGCTATTCTTAAAAGTTGGCATAACAGTCTTACCACACATCCAGAGGGAGCAATCCAGAGTCCACCCCATCCTACCATTCCCAGCAAGGCAGTTCATGGGCTGTCTGGGGCTCAGGGAGGAGTCAGGGGGCTGCTTTTCTTCCTTTCTGCTTTCCCCATTTTCTCCTTCCAAAGCAAAGGTTTCTTGGCTTTCCTTGCTCAAGCAGATGCAGCAAAGGCCATCTTTTAAATCCAACACTGGTATCTACTCGAGGTTGTCACTTACAGGGGTTCTCTCAGGTCCTGCACTCATCCATCATCTTGGCCACTGGTTTTCTTGGCAGGTTCTTGCATTCACGTCCTACAGGCAAACCAGGATGAGCAAATTTAGCTGTTACTGCAACAATCCAAGCTGGCATTCTGATTTTAAAGGACACTGGCTTGGCCTTACCCATATAGATGGCATATTAGGGTTAATACCTACAGGTTCTGCCCTCTTCCACCCTCCTGGAAGTCCACTGGCCCACACAACAGGAACAACTGCAGCTGCCACTTCAGTCAGGACCTTGCTGCTGACAGGAGTTATTCCCTGCACAAGAAGAGCTGCTGCTTTGACACATTTAGTTTCAGCAATTACAGTTTCAATATTCAATACACTTTCCCATTTCATTTCTGCCTCAACTTTTCCACTCAATCTCTTCCTAGCAGAGGTTTGGGTGAGTTTGGCAAAGAGACCAACTGAGGAATTCCCCAATGTTTTCCCAGTTTAACCCCTGTCACACCAATCACCTTAACACTGCCAGTCCTTCATTCTCCCTCTATTGTGTTAAGGACTGAGGAAGTTGGACCTGTGTCTGACCAGGACATGTGCAAACCAAATGCTGGGGACTGGAACACACACCTGGCACTCCTGCAGCTCTTACCATTACATTCCAGAGAAAACAGCCAATTGCACCATCACTGCTCAATTCTTAATCCCAATCCCACAATTCTTTTGCAGTTGGAGCACCACTTTTAGAACCCAATTACAGTCCATTAGAGAGCTCCATGTCTAACAGGGACAGGTACCCCTGGGATACTCTCAGCAATGCCTGAATCCATTGCAGGGACCTTGCTTTGAGCTCCCCAGGGCCGGGCACCCCGAGGATCTCCCCGAATAATCCTTTCGGTGCGCGCTGGAGTCCTCGGGGTGCCCCAATAGCACTGTCCCTCCCGGGGGGCCAATTTGGTCCTAAAATGCAGGGGGATCTTGCCTGTGTCCCAGACTGGTCCGGGGATCCGAAGCCCTTCCCGAGAAAATCTCGGTGCCGGCGTGAAGGGCCAGAGATCCCTTGGAGCCACGGGAGAGCAGGCATAGAGTCCCTCCTGGGGGGCCAATTTTCCTGCATGAATTCAGCTCTTCAAAGAAGCCTCTGAGACTCAGCTGGTGAGTTTTAGAAGCCAGGCATTCCTTGCTTACAACACCCTGCCATGATCCCAGCCCACCGGGTGTCCTGGCCATCAGCTCCCAAAGGGCACACACAGGTATCTCCACTGCAGCTGATGGCAGGGGTCAGCACTACAGGAGGGTTCTTTTTCCTTCCCTGCATTCCTGTTCCACAGTCAGGACATCCCCAACACCTGTTTCCATACACACAAACCCTTATAAGCTCTCTGAGGGGCTCCATCAGAGGTGTCTGGTGGTCACCTGTGCCTGGAGCCCCCCATGTTCTAAGTGACCACCTTATCAACTTCAAGACAACTCACCTGGTTGTAGAGGAACTCGGTGCTGCTTGGCTGCTCTCTCAGTTCCCTTCTTCATTCTTTCTTTACTTCGCTTGCTTAGTCCCTCTAAATCCCTTGGCTCAGCTCCTGGAGTTTCTAGGGTACATCCCACTGCAAAAACTACCAGTTCTTAGTACACCTCACAACTTAGACACCAGAGAGCAACGCAGAAATCATCTAATCCAGGGAACTGCCTCCAAATATTGGGACAAAAATACCGTAACATTCCACAGCCTCCCTTGGCAAATAAACACCAAACTACTCAGGCACAAACAATAACCTGCATGCTACAACAGCCTGGCACTGCCAAGTCAGTTGGTAAATTACACAAGGTGAACTTCTTTACAAGTTCCAGTTATGATACAAAAACGAGGGAGATCACAGACTCCCCCAGACACTTTTACTCTGAGGAAAGAAGGAAAGCAAAGCCATCCCCAGTGCTGCAATAGCTCAGGCTCCCAAAAGGCCCAGGGGCTGGGCTGGGCTTTTGGCTGCCCTGGAGCACAGGCAGGAACACGATGTCACCACCCCACAGCCACAGCTGAGAACCCAAAGAGCAGCCACACCAGCAGCTCCTGCCAGCCCTGCTGGGCTGGGCCTTGGGGAGGAAGGGCACTGGCCTTTCTTCCTGCCTAGGAGCAAAGAGCCTCCTTGCTGAGCACTTCTCCTGCCAAGGGCATCAGCTCAGAGGGGAAGTTCATCAAGTGCAACTTCCTGGAATGAGAAACATTCCTCTTCCCTGGACAATCTCTTTCCAACGGAACTCAGAAGTACACACTAGAAGTTCAGGTGTTACCTAAAATTTCTTACAGGGACCTCTGAGACTCAATTGGTGAGTTTCAGAAGCCAGGC
The DNA here is from genome assembly GCF_036250125.1 of Pseudopipra pipra. NCBI lineage: Eukaryota > Metazoa > Chordata > Aves > Passeriformes > Pipridae > Pseudopipra > Pseudopipra pipra. Next base: position 16,899 of record NW_026991239.1, read on the forward strand.
AATCTTGTATTCCCATGCTCTTGAATCATTCCAGCCCACCAGGTGCCCTGGCAATCAGCTCCAAAAGGGCACACAGACCAAACTCCATTGCAGCTGATATGGCAGCATTACAGGAGGGTTCATTTTCCTTCCCTGCATTCCTGTTCCACATTCAGGACATTCTCCAACACTTATTACCATACACACCTACCCTTACAAGGTTTCCAAGGGGCTTCAATGAGGGCCTTCCCAGGTCTGCTCTGTCTGGAGCCCTCAAAGTCCTCAGTGCCTGCCTGAGGAACCTCAACACAACTCACCTGCTTACACAGAAACTTGCTGCTGTTTGCCTGCTGCCTCACTTCCCTTCTTCCTTCTTTCTTCACCTCCCTTGCTTAGTCCCTTTCAATCCCTTGGCTCAGCTCTGTGCACTTTCCAGGCTACATCCCACTGCAAAAAGGATCAGCTCTTGTTACATCTCAACACTCAGATATCATTCCCCCTTTTTTCCTGACACTCGGCCATTAGGCCAGTGTCTCATGATTTAAAGCAGAGTTTGACTCCTCAGTGACAACAACAGCTATAGCCCTGAATCCTAACACAGGCTGAGACACAAACACGGATGGGAACTCTGAAGGATCCACTTTGTCCTGCTCACCAATCCAAAGGAGCTTTCCTAACTCAGGAATAATAGACCCCAGGTCCTTTTTCTGCAACTTCAGCTGCTATAAATGTGACCCACAAGACCTGGAAAGGCCCTTCCCACTTCACCTGCAGGGCTGGCAGTGCCACCACTGGACACGGACCCAGTGGCTGGGCAGGAACGGAGGGGCTGGGGCGTCCAATCCATCGGCCCAGGCGGCACCAGGAGTTCCTGGAGTTCCTGAGGGGAGAGCCTCAAGACAACAAAGGATTAGGAAGATCACTTTTTCCTTTAATATGCACATCTCCTGGAATATGGGGACTTTGATAAGGCTTACTGGTGCAACAAGGACACACTCAAGGCTATCTATTCAAAAGATCTACCAGTACTCAAAAGGTATCACTGTCCTTCTTGCAGGGAGAACTCAGGAAACTCTGTTTGCCAAGAGCCTCCTGGAGGATTTCCAGCTTTTGGGGCTCCCTTTTAACCATTTTCCCCATCACTGTAGCTGGGACTATCACCTGCCCTACAGGGGGAACAGCCCACACAGTTCACTTGCAGGGATGCCATTAACTCAAAGTCCCTTCTCAGGGGGGTCACTGCACATCTTGGCCTTTGTTTGCCCTCCCCACCAAAGATGCTTCCAACAGTTCTGAGACATCTGGCAGACCCAGAGCTCTCCTCAGGGAATGCTTTAGCTGCTTAAAGGCTGCCCTTACACCATCTAGCCAAGGCAGCAAATGCTTACAGGCTGTTCTGAAAAGTTGGCATAACAGTCTTACCACACATCCAGAGGGAGCAATCCAGAGTCCATCCCGTCCTACCATTCCCAGCAAGGCAGTTCATGGGCTGTCTGGGGCTCAGGGAGGAGTCAGGGGGCTTCTTTTCTTCCTTCCTGCTTTCCAGGTTTTCTCCTTCCAAAGCAAAGGTTTCTTGGCTTTCCTTGCTCAAGCAGATGCAGCAAAGGCCATCTTTGCAATCCAATACTGGAAACTGCTCAAGGTTGTCATTCAAGGTGGTTCTCTCAGGTCCTGCACTCATCAATCATCTTGGACATTGGTTTCCTGGCAGGTTCTTGCATTCACCTCCTACAAGCAAACCAGGAGGAACCAATTTAACTGTTACTGCAACCAATGCAGTCTGGCATTCTGATTTTAAAGGATACTGGCTTTGCCTTACCAGGAGAGATCCAACATCAGGGGTAATACCTACAGGTTCTGCCCTCTTCCACTCTCCTGCAGTTCCACTGGCCCACACCACAGGAACAACTGCAGCTGCCACTTCAGTCGGGACCTTGCTGCTGACAGGAGTTATTCCCTGCACAACAAGAGCTGCTGCTTGGACACATTTAGTTCCAGCAATTACAGTTTCAATAGCCCCAGTTTTCCATTTCATTTCTGCCTCAACTTTTCCAGTCCATCTCTTCCTAGCACAAGTTTGGGTGAGTTTGGGCAATAGACAAACTGAGGAATTCCCCAATGTTTTCCCAGTTTAACCTCTGTCACACCAATCACCTTAACACTGCCAGTCCTTAATTCTCCCTCTACTAGGTTAAGGACTGAGGAAGTTGGACCTGTGTCTGACCAGGACATGTGCAAACCAAATGCTGGGGACTGGAACACACACCTGGCACTCCTGCAGCTCTTACCATTACATTCCAGAGAAAACAGCCAATTGGACCATCACTGCTCATTTCTTAATCCCAATCCCACACTGCTTTGGCACTTGGAGCACCACTTTTAGAACAAAATTACAGTCCATTAGAGAGCTCCATGTCCAGCAGGGACAGGTACCCCTGGGATACTCTCAGGAATGCCTGAATCCATTGCAGGGACCTTGCTTTGAGCTCCCCAGGGCCGGGCACCCCGAGGATCTCCCCGAATAATCCTTTCGGTGCGCGCTGGAGTCCTCGGGGTGCCCCAACCCGGGGGGCACCAACAGCACTGTCCCTCCAGGGGGCCAATTTGGTCTCAAGCTTGCCATGGACAGCCCAAAAGCCATTTCAAGAGGCCTTCTTTGGAACCCACCAATGGGTACGGGGAGGAAGCCACAAGAAGGCCTCATTTCTAAAGGCAGGGGGATCTTGCCTGTGTCCCAGACTGGTCCGGGGATCTGAGGCCCTTCCCGAGAAAATCTCGGTGCCGGCGTGAAGGGCCAGAGATCCCTTGGAGCCACGGGAGAGCAGGCACAGAGTCCCTCCTGGGGGCCAATTTTCCTGCCTGAATTCAGCTCTTCAAAAAAGCCTCTAAGACTCAGCTGGTGAGTTTTAGAAGCCAGTCATTCCTTGCTTACAACACCCTGCCATGATCCCAGCCCCACTGGTGCCCTGGCAATCAGCTCCCAAATTGCACACACAGGTATCTCCACTGCAGCTGATATGGCAGCAATACAGGAGGATTCATTTTCCTTCCCTGCATTCCTGTTCCACAGTCAGGACATTCTCCAACACTTATTACCATACACACCTACTCTTAGAAGGTTTCCAAGGGGCTTCACCAAGGGCCTTCCCAGGTCTGCTCTGTCTGGAGCCCTCAAAGTCCTCAGTGCCTGCCTTAGGAACCTCAACACAACTCACCTGCTTACACAGCAACTTGCTGCTGCTTGCCTGCTGCCTCACTTCCCTTCTTTCTTCACCTCCATTGCTTGGTCCCTTTCAATCCCTTCGCTCAGCTCTGTGCAGTTTCCAAGCTACATCCCACTGCAAAAAAGATCAGCTCTTGTTACATCTCAACACTCAGATATCATTCCCCCTTTATTCTTGACACTTGGCCATTAGGCCAGTGTCTCATGATTTAAAGCAGAGTTTGACTCCTCAGTGACAACAACAGCTACAGCCCTGAATCCTAACACAGGCTGAGACACAAACATGGATGGGAACTCTGAAGGATCCACTTTGTCCTGCTCACCAACCAAAAGGAGCTTTCTGAACTCAAGAAGAAGAGACCCAACATCCTTTTTCTGCAACTTCAGCTGCTATAAATGTGACCCACAAGACCTGGAAAGGCCCTTCCCACTTCACCTGCAGGGCTGGCAGTGCCACCACTGGACACGGACCCAGTGGCTGGGCAGGAACGGAGGGGCTGGGGCGTCCAATCCATCGGCCCAGGCGGCACCAGGAGTTCCTGGAGTACCTGCAGGGGAGAGCCTCAGGATTATGAAGGATTATGAAGATCAGTTTAAAATTCAATATGTATATCTCCTGGAATATGGGGAGTTGGACAAGGCCTACTGGTGCAACAAGGACACACTCAAGGCTATCTATTCAAAGGATCTACCAGCACTCAAAAGCTATCACTATCCTTCTTACAGGGGGAATTCAGGAAAATCTCTTTGCCAAGAGCCTCCTGGAGGATTTACAGGTTTTTGGGCTCTCTTTTAACCATTTTTCCCATCACTGTAGCTGGGACTATCACCTGCTCTACAGGGGGAACAGCCCACAAAGTTCACTTGCAGGGATGCCATTAACTCAAAGTCCCTTCTCAGGGGGGTCACTGCACACCTTGGCCTTTGTTTGCCCTCCCCACCAAAGATGCTTCCAACAGTTCTGAGACATCTGGCAGACCCAGAGCTCTCCTCAGGGAATGCTTCAGCTGCTTAAAGGCTGCCCTTGCACCATCTAGCCAAGGCAGCAAATGCTTACAGGCTGTTCTTAAAAGCTGGTATAAAAGTCTCACCACACATCCAGAGGGAGCAATCCAGAGTCCATCCCGTCCCACCATTCCCAGCAAGGCAGTTCATGGGCTGTCTGGGGCTCAGGGAGGAGTCAGGTGGCTTCTTTTCTTCCTTCCTGCTTTCCAGATTTTCTCCTTCAAAAGCAACAGCCATCTTTTAAACCTAAGGTTGTCATTCAAGGTGGTTCTCTCAGGTCCTGCACTAATCAATCACCTTGGACATTGGTTTTCTTGGCAGGTTCGTGCATTCACATCCTACAAGCAAACCAGGATGAGCCAATTTAGCTGTTACTGCAACCAATCCAGTCTGGCATTCTGATTTTAAAGGATACTGGGTTTGCCTTACCAGGAGAGATCCCTCATTAGGGGTAATACCTACAGGTTCTGCCCTCTTCCACTCTCCTGCAATTCCACTGGCCCACACCACAGGAACAACTGCAGCTGCCACTTCAGTCGGGACCTTGCTGCTGACAGGAGTTATTCCCTGCACAACAAGAGCTGCTGCTTGGACACATTTAGTTTCAGCAATTACAGTTTCAATCAACATCTCCAGTTTTCCATTTCATTTCTGCCTCAACTTTTCCAGTCCATCTCTTCCTAGCACAGGTTTGGATGAGTTTGGCAAAGAGACAAACTGAGGAATTCCCCAATGTTTAACCCCCGTCACACCAATCACCTTAACACTGCCAGTCCTTAATTCTCCCACTATTGTGTTAAGGACTGAGGAAGTTGGACCTGTGTCTGACCAGGACATGTGCAAACCAAATGCTGGGGACTGGAACACACACCTGGCACTCCTGCAGCTCTTACCATTATATTCAAGAGAAAATAGTCAATTGTACCACCACTGCTCATTTCTTCTGTGCCACAGCAACATCATTCCAGACCTCTCACTGCCAACCCTATGCTTCTCCCAGCAGCTCCAGTGGCACCAAAACTTGTCCTGAAGGCACAAAGGCTCCTTTTGGGAGCAACATGACCCACCCAGACTGTAGCACTGGAATTCCATCTCCTGGACAAGCTGGGAGAAGCAGGGAAAAAAAACAAGGACCTTACAGGTCAATTGGGGGCACCTCTTCATCCAACAGCAGCTCCAAGAAAGGTACTGAGTCAACACCTCACCAAAAACACAGGAAAACAAGTGCCAACACTTCAACAATCACTCCAGTTTTCAATTGATAAAGCAACACTGAAGAAAAGCTTTTCAGACACTTGGCAAGAGTCCATCCCACTTTAACCAGTGTGTGGGACTCGTTCCCAGCCTCCTGAGGTTCATTTCCCACCTCACTCAGGGCTGCAGTACACCTGGTTCTACACACACACAGGGAGCTGCTGTTCCTGCATTCCAGTCTCCTGGTTCCCCTTGCAACTCCTCCAGCTGTTTGCCCAGCTCTCCAGTGCCCATTCCTTTGCCCACTGCACTTGTTCACAGCCCCAGGGCTCCCAGGGCCACCCTGGGCTCTCCCCTGCCCTGACACTCAGGGCCCTTTCCCAGCCCCGACTCCATCCAGCACTGACCCAGCTGCTGCACCTGCAATTCTCCTGCTCCTGCCCTCCCTCTGCCTGCAAAACACCCCTGCCAGCTCCTGCACCCCACCTCTTACCTCCCAGCTAAGCAGAGCTGCATCCTCCTGGATCCTCCAGCTGGATGCTGCTGGCTCTGGGCAGCTCCCACCCTTCAGCAGGGGATGCCAAAGGCAGCTCTGGGGACTGGCCCGAGGGCAGGGACACCCACTCTGGCTCACACCAACACTCAGCCAGCTCAGGCCTGGGCTCTTCTGCCTGCAGGGCAACAAACAGCCAAGCAGGGACACTGGGACACTCCAAGGAAACAGGGACAACACACTCAGCAGCCTGGCACACCACAGCCCCCAAACCTGCCCAGGCTCCAGCTGCTGCACAGACCTGTGGCCACACAGGACCCAAACCCACCCCCAGCACAGACAACCCTGGGCAGGTCAAGCTGCTCATTCCCAAACACAACCAAACATCCATCCCACTGTCTGCCAGCCCCTGCTCCCAGCAATCCATCATCTTTCCCATTTCCTTTCTTTACAGGTCCTTCCATTCACATTCTACTATCAAACCATGATTAGGAAGTTTAGCTGTTACTGCAACCAATCCAGCTTGGCTTCCTAATTTTAAAGGATACTGGGTTTGCCTTACCAGGAGAGACTCTGGCTTAGGGGTAATTCTTACAGCTTCTGTCCTTGTCCATTTCTTGGAATTCCACTGGCCCACACCACAGGAACAACTGCAGCTGCCACTTCAGTCGGGACCTTGCTGCTGACAGGAGTTATTATCCCTCTGTAAACACCAAACTGCTTCAATACAAACAATCCAGTGGACACTACAACTCCTTGGCACTTTCAGTGTAACCAGTGCAAGTCAGTTCCTAAGTTACACAAGCTTTTCTTCTCAAGTTGTAATTAATTAAGATATCAAAACAACAACAACTGTGAGATAAGAGATCCCCCCCAACGGTTCTACTTTTAGGGAAACAAAAACCCAAACCCCCATCCCCAGTACTACAATAGCTCAGGCTCCCACAAAGGCCCAGGGGCTGGGCTGGGGTTTTGGCTGCCCTGGAGCACAGGCAGGAACACGATGTCACCACCCCACAGCCACAGCTGAGAACCCAAAGAGCAGCCACACCAGCAGCTCCTGCCAGCCCTGCTGGGCTGGGCCTTGGGGAGGAAGGGCACTGACCTTTCTTCCTGCCTAGGAGCAAAGAGCCTCCTTGCTGAGCACTTCTCCTGCCAAGGGCATCAGCTCAGATGGGAAGTTCATAAAGTGCAACTTCTTGGAATGAGAAAGATAGTTGTTCCCAGGACAATCTCTTTCCAACTGAACTCAGAAGTACACACTAGCAGTTCAGGTGTTGTCTAAAATTTCTTACAAGAACCTCTGAGACACAACTGGTGAGTTTCAGAAGCCAGGCAATCTTGTATTCCTATGCTCTTGAATCATTCCAGCCCACCAGGTGTCCTGGCAATCAGTTCCCAAAGGGCACACAGAGCTATCTCCACTGCAGCTGATGGGAGGGGTCAGGATTACAGGAGGATTCATTTTCCTTCCCTGCATTCCTGTTCCACAGTCAGGACATTCTCCAACACTTATTACCATACACACCTACCCTTACAAGGTTTCCAAGGGGCTTCACCGAGGGCCTTCCCAGGTCTGCTCTGTCTGGAGCCCTCAAAGTCCTCAGTGCCTGCCTTAGGAACCTCAACACAACTCACCTGCTTACACAGCAACTTGGTGCTGCTTGGCTCATTCCTCACTTCCCTTCTTCCTTCTTTCTTCACCTCGCTTGCTTGGTCCCTTTCAATCCCTTGGCTCAGCTCTGTGCACTTTCCAGGCCACATCCCACTGCAAAAAGGATCAGCTCTTGTTACATCTCAACACTCAGATATCATTCCCCCTTTATTCTTGACACTTGGCCATCAGGCCAGTGTCTCATGATTTAAAGCAGAGTTTGACTCCTCAGTGACAACAACAGCTACAGCCCTGAATCCTAACACAGGCTGAGACACAAACACGGATGGGAACTCTGAAGGATCCACTTTGTCCTGCTCACCAATCAAAAGGAGCTTTCTGAACTAAAGAAGAAGAAACCCCAGGTCCTTTTTCTGCAATGTCAGCTGCTATAAATGTGACCCACAAGACCTGGAAAGGCCCTTCCCACTTCACCTGCAGGGCTGGCAGTGCCACCACTGAACACGGACCCAGTGGCTGGGCAGGAACGGAGGGGCTGGGGCGTCCAATCCATCGGCCCAGGCGGCACCAGGAGTTCCTGGAGTTCCTGAGGGGAGAGCCTCAAGACAACAAAGGATTAGGAAAAGGATCATTTTAAACTTTAATATGTGTATCTCCTGGAAGATGGGGAGTTGGACAAAGCCTACTGGTGCAACAAGGACACACTCAAGGCTATCTATTAAAAGGACCTACCACCACTCAAAACTATCACTGTTCTTCTTTCAGGGGGAACTCAGGAAACTCTGTTTGCCAAGAGCCTCCTGGAGGATTTCCAGCTTTTTGGGCTCTCTTTTAACCATTTTTCCCATCACTGTAGCTGGGACTATCACCTGCCCTACAGGGGGAACAGCCCACACAGTTCACTTGCAGGGATGCCATTAACTCAAAGTCTCTTCTCAGGGGGGTCACTGCACACCTTGGCCTTTGTTTGCCCTCCCCACCAAAGATGCTTCCAACAGTTCTGAGACATCTGGCAGACCCAGAGCTCTCCTCAGGGAATGCTTTAGCTGCTTAAAGGCTGCCCTTGCACCATCGAGCCAAGGCAGCAAATGCTTACAGGCTGTTCTGAAAAGTTGGCAGAACAGTCTTACCACACATCCAGAGGGAGCAATCCAGAGTCCACCCTGTCCTACCATTCCCAGGAAGGCAGTTCATGGGCTGTCTGGGGCTCAGGAGGAGTCAGGGAGCTTCTTTACTTCCTTCCCGCTTTCTGGATTTTCTCCTGCCAAAGCAAAGGTTTCTTGGCTTTCCTTGCTCAAGCAGATGCAGCAAAGGCCATCTTTGCAATCCAGTACTGGAAACTGCTCGAGGTTGTCATTCAAGGTGCTTCTCTCAGGTCCCGCACTAATAAATCATCTTGGCCACTGGTTTACTTGGCAGGTTCTTGCATTCACGTCCTACAAGCAAACCAGGATGAGAAAATTTAGCTGTTACTGCAACCAATTCAAGCTGGCATTCTGATTTTAAAGAATACTGGCTTTGCCTTACCCATATAGATCCCACATCAGGGGTAATACCCACAGGTTCTGCCCTCTCCCACTCTCCTGCAATTCCACTGGCCCACACGACAGGAACAACTGCAGCTGCCACTTCAGTCGGGACCTTGCTGCTGACAGGAGTTATTCCCTGCACAACAAGAGCTGCTGCTTGGACACATTTAGTTCCAGCAATTACAGTTTCATTATCCCCAGTTTTCCATTTCATTTCTGCCTCAACTTTTCCACTCAATCTCTTCCTAACACAGGTTTGGGTGAGTCTGGCAAATAGACAACCTGAGGAATTCCCCAATGTTTTCCCAGTTTAACCCCTGTCACACCAATCACCTTAACACTGCCAGTCCTTCATTCCCTCTTTGTTGTGTTAAGGACTGAGGAAGTTGGACCTGTGTCTGACCAGGACACATGCAAACCAAATGCTGGGGACTGGAACACACACCTGGCACTCCTGCAGCTCTTACCATTACATTCAAGAGAAAACAGCCAATTGCACCATCACTGCTCATTTCTTAATCCCAATCCCACACTGCTTTGGCACTTGGAGCACCACTTTTAGAACCCAATTACAGTCCATTAGGGAGCTCCATGTCTAGCAGGGACAGCTACCCCTGGGATACTCTCAGGAATGCCTGAATCCATTGCAGGGACCTTGCTTTGAGCTCCCCAGGGCCGGGCACCCCGAGGATCTCCCCGAATAATCCTTTTGGTGCGCGCTGGAGTCCTCGGGGTGCCCCAACCCGGGGGGCACCAACAGCACTGTCCCTCCAGGGGGCCCAATTTGGTACTAAAATGCAGGGGGATCTTGCCTGTGTCCCAGACTGGTCCGGGGATCTGAGGCCCTTCCCGAGAAAATCTCGGTGCCGGCGTGAAGGGCCAGAGATCCCTTGGAGCCACGGGAGAGCAGGCACAGAGTCCCTCCTGGGGGGCCAATTTTCCTGTCTGAAATCAGCTCTTCAAAGAAACTTCTAAGACTCGGTGAGTTTTAGAAGCCAGGCATTCCTACACACTATGAGATATTTTAAAAGCTTACTGAGTGAAAAAACAAAGCTTTTATCAGTGACATCTGATCTCCCACAGACAGCTCCTTTCTCCTTTCAGTACAAAATTATTTTCATGGAATCGCTTAACAGGAAGTGCCCAGGAACCCCAGACTGTGCTTTCCAGAATAGAAAATAAACAGAGGGAAGGAGCTTTGCACAAGTGTAACATACTCCAGAACACACCTGACTTTAGTTTTACTCTGTATGTTCAAATAGAGCAGAAGACAAAAACTCCAGCAGGAGAGCTGGCACATTACCCATGGTACCCTGAAAGTCCCCCTTAAGAGACCTGGAGAAAAATCGCAGTTGTGCGAGTCCCTTTTGCCTGCAGATGGCTGGGGATCCTCTCCATCCACCTCGTGCTCTCCCAACAGCAGAAAGGGGAACCTCAGGGACACGGTGGCACTCGACATCCTGCTGAGAGAACAAGGAAACCTTTAGCATAAAGGGGAGTTGGAATCTAAAACTTCCTTTCCTGGGAAAGGAAGCTTGTGAAGCTTTGTGAAGCCTGCAACCAAGAGGGGGAAAATTTGCATCTCCTTTGGTGCAGGTGTCAACAGAGGCCAACAGAGCTTCCACCCTTTTCAGACAACCAGCCCCGCAGCCCTGCCACGGCTCCCCCGGGGTCACCCGGCAGGGAAGGACCTGACCCGGCCCCCGCTGCCCAGCACAAGGCGCCCCTAAACGCCCCCCGGCTCCCCCGGTCCATAACCCAGCGGCCAAGGCGCTCTCCCCTCCGCAGCCCGGGCAGCAGCGGGGCCGCGCCCTCAGCCCTCACACACAACCGACCGCACCCGCCCCGCCGGCCCTTTATACCGCGGGCCGCCAGCGCTGCCCAATCAGCGCTCGAGCGCCGCCGCCCAATCCCAGCCCGCCTGGCCCTGCGGCCCCGCCCCGCCCGCTCGGCTGAGGGAGATCGGGAACTGGGGACAGGAACCTGCTGCTGGGGGAGAGCCTGGAGATGGAATTGCACACGGGCACCTGAAGCCCAGGCGATTTGCTTGCCTTGGCAAGGCCCTGTCACAGGAAATCTTGCTCCCAGTCACAGGAAATCTCTGTTTCCCTGCCCATCCCTGGAGACAGGTGGCCCCTAAAATCCCCGGCAATCAGGAAGCACAGGCTGGAGGAGCTGGCAGGACCCAGTGGCCGTGTGTGCTGTGTGACACCGTGTCCTGCAGCCCCACGGACCTGCAAGCAGGGACAGGTCCTGGCAGCGTTTCAGTGCCGAGGCCAAAGCTGGGGCTCAGGGACAGCTGGGGCACGTGGCAGCTCTGGGAATCTCTGCCATGGATGGCTGGGCATTCCAGGACTGCCTGCTGGGCAAAGGAGCTTCTCTGCAGACTGTGGAACCAACAGGTCTCATGGACTTTAAGAAGCCAGAACTGCTGCAGGACTGGAGAGGAATCTGGGTCAGAAGAGACAGTTCAAGGTCTCTAAGTCTGACCTCCTGCTCAGGCCACAGTCACCAATGGGATCGCACCGGGCTGCTCAGGGAGGGATCCAGTCATGTTTTGAAACATTCCACGGATGGGGATACAACAACCTCCCCAGGCAACCCGTTCCATGAGCGACTGTCCTGACAAAATACCTCCCCTCCTATGCGGTTGGCAGCAACAGCTGGGCTGGCAGGAGCAGAACCTCCCTGCTGGGCCATTCCCCAGCAGCCCAAGTGCCCTGCACAGGGCTTGGTGCGGAGGCCTGGGCGGCTCGTTCCTCCAGCTGGGCATTTTAGGAGCTGCCCTTGCCCCGTCACTGCCAAGTCCCTCTGGCAGTGGTGCAGCTCCTCAGCTGGAGTGCCTCTGAGGGACCCCGGCCACGTTTCCCAGCAGCTGAAGGAAGGGAGGGTCACCCCCCAAGCTGGGCTGCCTTTCTCTCGCTGCCTTTTCCCCACCTTTACACTGCAGTGACAAGAGCTGCACTTTCCCAGGGAACGGGGCAGTGACAGGGCAGAGGAGCAGGCAGGAACCCCCTTCTTTTCTGCAGGCCAGTGACTAACTGTGTGTGAAGGGACAGCGACTCTGGTACCAACTCCACCTCCCACTTCTTGTCACAGATCGATCTGAGGCACTTGTCAGGTCAATACCTGCTCTTTTCAGGAGCACCAGGCTTGTGGTCAGTGTCCTCATTGTAGCCCACGAATCCCTCTAGGTGTTAAATCAGCCTCCCTGTCCTGATTCTTCTCATGAAGAATTAGCATTTAATGAGATCTACAAATTATCCTGGCAGTGTCTATGTTACAAGCTCAGTTTGGCAGTGTTGCTATCCTGGAAAGTGTGGAACAGTGACTGTCAGTTTTCCTTAGGATGCTCTTAAACACCATCCCTACATTCCCAGGAGAACTCTGGAGGGAGAGACAGAATGTTTAAAACATGAAACCCCGGCATTGCAATTGTTATTTCTAAGGATGTGTTTCTATCTGATACAGTTGTTGGGGTGATTACTCTGGAGAGTGTTTTGTACCTCAGGCAGTAAGTCTGGTGTATCAGCCTCCTCGTGAGCAGGAACCAGCAGGTTCCCCAAAGGAATGTTATGTCAGACTCTGTCAAACACAGCACGGAGATGAGCAGGAGTGGTGCTTGTGCACAGCTGAAGTGAAGCACCCTTGGATTCGAACTGCTCTGGGAGATCTTTGTTGAGATGGGTATTTCTGCACAGCTTCTTGTGCCATGTTGAATTTAGAGATGAGCTGATAAAGGCAGTGACACTATTCTGTCATCACTGAGCTTTTGAGGATTTCAAACCCCTTACTCTTAAGTCCAGGGGCTCGTTGCCGGGGGTCCGTGCTCGGGGGTTTGTTCCCGGGGCTCGTTGCCGGGTCCCGCCCGTGCCCGCTGCTGGTCCTGGCCGGTGCCGCCTCTCCCCCCGAGGTGGGATTGGGGCTGGGACCCCCCCAGGGAACGGGACACGGTCCCGCTCGGGCCGGGGGAGCCGGGGCTGTGCCTTGGCACGGGAGAGCGGTGACCCCGGTGGGCACGGCCGGGACTGCAGCCCCGGGGCGCGACCCAAAAGCGGCGGATGGACCCCAAAGCACGGCTGGGATGCGAGAGTGTGTCGTGGGTGGCCATAACCACTTGTCCCTCCCGCAGTCCTCGGCCCTGTCGGTCAAGTCCTGCAGTGCGGACTCGCCGTTCCCGGTAGCCGGAGAGGGCTCCCATCCCCGGGCAGCCCCAACGCCCCTAAATCCCGCAGCTCCTGCTCCCGATCCCGGGGTGCCGGGTCTCCTCGTCCCGCCCCTGCCGCAGCTATCTGGACGAGTACGGCAGCAGCTACAGCCAGGCGCCTCTGCCTGTGCTCCTGGGCTCCACCAGGACCTTCCTCTCCATGGTCTCCACCTGCTGCATCTCCCCTGCACCCACCGCCTGCTTCCTGAAGGAGGTGACACCCCTGGCACCAGTGGGCTCATCTCCGTGCTGCTCCTTGGCAATCCAGGCGAACCAATGACGCCTGCTTCCAAATTGCCAGCCACTCCCCCATACCACCACAGTGATCCTCAGATCTCAATTCGGTCAGACAAGACTCAACACATAAGGAAACTTCTCATAGCCAAGGAAAGGCTGATATTGCCTAACTTGGCAAAGGCAAGAAGGTGGGATTTGCAAGAAACATTGGGACAGCAGCCCTGTGCCCCAGGACAGAAAGCCTGTGAGCTTTGGCTTTCAGGTGCAGTGTGTGGCGCAGCCTGGGCACTCTGTGGGGAGTAAGTGGTCTGTTTCCTGGTATTCGAGCAAGCCACATCAGCTCATCTGCACCTAAGGACCTTGTGAGGTAACCAGGAGACGAGTTGAGGTTCTTCCTCGGAGATTTTTACTTCATGGAGGAGCTCCTTTCAGTTCAGCGCAGGTGAACGGAGCTGCACTGCAAGCTCTAATCATCTCCTCATTGAATGCAGCTGAGGGCGTTTGGGGGGATTTAAACTGCGGGGAGAAACTGCTCTGAGCTCAGCCCGGCTCAGCCCAGCTGCCTTGAGAGGCATAATCAGCTGAGCGGGGGGTGGAGTCCAGGTGGTTTCTGGGTGATAGAAATTGGAGCAGGCAAAGAGGAGTGTGCCATGTTAGTAAGGCAGGGCACTTGGAGCAGCAGGTCGTCCAGGCAGAGGGAGTAAAAGAGAAGAACCACTCTCCTTCCCAGCTGTCTTTGGTGGCCTATGAGGTAGGTCTGCGGCTAATGGTTTTTCTGGAATAGGACTGAGAGTTTAAGTGGAGCACTTCATCAATAGACGGGGTGCAGTTCAATAATGGAAAGAAAAGCTTTGCCGTGTGTCTCTCAAGTTCAGCTAATGGCCCACTTTTGGTATAAGGTGGGCAGCCAGGGCTTTCTGTGCTGGCACCTTTTCCCTGCGAGGAATCCTCGTTTGGGTCGGGTTTGGGGAGGTGTTACAATCTGCTAAAATATTGCAGAAAGAATTTTTATATTCGAATGTTCCCTTGAGCAAAATTAAAACTCATACAAGTTAACTGTTGATGCCAAAACTGCTTTTATTAATTGCTAAGAGATGCAAAGAGAAAGAGGAAAAAATCAGAAAAGGTTAGAAAATGCTAAGATTACTTTTTAGAAGCACAGAAAAAGATTACCACTGAAAAACTACCTATTCGTCCGAGCTGACTTGTGGAGTGGGGGGGGGGGGAGAGGGAGAGAAAGAAGCAGCTTTCGCCTTCTTTTTTTCCTCTCTGGCTCCGCCGCCGCTATTCGGTGATGTTATCTCTTTAGCTGCAGGGGGTCTGGAATGCAGCCGGGATGTGGCTTCTCCGCAGCTCACGCCGTCACTCCCCCCGGCCCAGTCTTAGGCTTGTGCAGAGGTCTCGGTCCTGCCGTCCCTCTCAGAAATGGGCTTAGGGTGGAAAACTCACCCAGAGTAGCACGGAGGGTCCCGGTGCAATTCCGGACGGCAGAGGTTCAGTCTCTGGTGACGGGCAGGCAGTTTTACGGCGGCGGAAGAAAAGAAAAGGTGAGGGCGAGGCGGAGACAAGATTTTTCAGCTGGCATAACCAAAATCTCTTGTTCACTCCTCTTTCCTGGTTTTCCCAAATTTCTCTTCAGCTTTTATAGTGTTTAAGGAGGTAGACTGTGGTGTTTTGGCACTTAGCCCTGTTCAGATGTTGGGAGAGATATGATAAGGCTGGACAATCCCAGGATCCTTTGGCAGGAAAACTCCCATGGGAAGACTGGTGAGAAGTTCTGGTGAAAAACTGACACAGGAGTTTTGGTAGGAAGTTTTTGACAGGCAGAAACACTGGCGAAACATACTTTTTTGCATTTGAATGTTATCTCTCTGTTACACGGGACAGGAGCCCTGTTTCCCGGGACAGAAAGCTTGTGAGGTTTGGCTTTCAGATGCAGTGTGTGGCACAGCCTGGGCGCTCTGTGGGCAGGCAGGGCTTTCTGTGCTGGCACCTTTTCCCTGCGAGGAATCCTCATTTGGATCGGGTTTTGGGGGGGCTGCTAAAATGGCGGGGCGGGGCTGACCAAAGGGGGGACAGCAGCCCTGTTTCCCGGGACAGAAAGCTTGTGAGGTTGGGCTTTCAGGTGCATTGTGTGGCGCAGCCTGGGCACTCTGTGGGCAGGCAGGGCTTTCTGTGCTGGCACCTTTTCCCTGCGAGGAATCCTCGTCTGGATCGCGTTTGGACCGGGTGGCCGGCAATGGCGGGGCATGGCTGACGAAAGGGGGGACAGCAGCCCTGTTTCCCGGGACAGAAAGCTTGTGAGGTTTGGCTTTCAGGTGCAGTGTGTGGCGCAGCCTGGGCACTCTGTGGGCAGCCAGGGCTTTCTGTGCTGGCACCTTTTCCCTGCGAGGAATCCTCATTTGGATCGGGTTTGGATCGTGTGGCCGGCAATGGCTTGACGGGGCTGACCAAAGGGAGGACAGCAGCCCTGTTTCCCGGGACAGAAAGCTTGTGAGGTTTGGCTTTCAGGTGCAGTGTGTGGCTCAGCCTGGGCACTCTGTGGGCAGCCAGGGCTTTCTGTGCTGGCACCTTTTCCCTGCGAGGAATCCTCATTTGGATCGGGTTTGGATCGGGTGGCCGGCAATGGCGGGGCGGGGCTGACCAAGGTGGGGGACAGCAGCCCTGTTTCCCGGGACAGAAAGCTTGTGAGGTTTGGCTTTCAGGTGCAGTGTGTGGCGCAGCCTGGGCACTCTGTGGGCAGGCAGGGCTTTCTGTGCTGGCACCTTTTCCCTGCGAGGAATCCTCATTTGGATCGGGTTTTGGGGGGGCTGCTAAAATGGCGGGGCGGGGCTGACCAAAGGGGGGACAGCAGCCCTGTTTCCCGGGACAGAAAGCTTATGAGGTTTGGCTTTCAGGTGCAGTGTGTGGCGCAGCCTGGGGTGTCCGTGGGCAGGCAGGGCTTTCTGTGCTGGCACCTTTTCCCTGCGAGGAATCCTCATTTGGATCGGGTTTGGATCGGGTGGCCGGCAATGGCGGGGCGGGGCTGACCAAGGTGGGGGACAGCAGCCCTGTTTCCCGGGACAGAAAGCTTGTGAGGTTTGGCTTTCAGGTGCAGTGTGTGGCTCAGCATGGGCACTCTGTGGGCAGGCAGGGCTTTCTGTGCTGGCACCTTTTCCCTGCGAGGAATCCTCATTTGGATCGGGTGGCCGGCAATGGCGGGGCGGGGCTGACCAAAGGGGGGACAGCAGCCCTGTTTCCCGGGACAGAAAGCTTGTGAGGTTTGGCTTTCAGGTGCAGTGTGTGTCGCAGCCTGGGGTGTCCGTGGGCAGGCAGGGCTTTCTGTGCTGGCACCTTTTCCCTGCGAGGAATCCTCATTTGGATCGGGTTTGGATCGGGTGGCCGGCAATGGCGGGGCGGGTCTGACCAAAGGGGGGACAGCAGCCCTGTTTCCCGGGACAGAAAGCTTGTGAGGTTTGGCTTTCAGGTGCAGTGTGTGGCGCAGCCTGGGCACTCTGTGGGCAGGCAGGGCTTTCTGTGCTGGCACCTTTTCCCTGCAAGGAATCCTCATTTGGATCGGGTTTTGGGGGGGCTGCTAAAATGGCGGGGCGGGGCTGACGAAAGGGGGGACAGCAGCCCTGTTTCCCGGGACAGAAAGCTTGTGAGGTTTGGCTTTCAGGTGCAGTGTGTGGCGCAGCCTGGGGTGTCCGTGGGCAGGCAGGGCTTTCTGTGCTGGCACCTTTTCCCTGCGAGGAATCCTCATTTGGATCGGGTTTTGGGGGGCTGCTAAAATGGCGGGGCGGGGCTGACCAAAGGGGGGACAGCAGCCCTGTTTCCCGGGACAGAAAGCTTGTGAGGTTTGGCTTTCAGGTGCAGTGTGTGGCTCAGCCTGGGCACTCTGTGGGCAGGCAGGGCTTTCTGTGCTGGCACCTTTTCCCTGCGAGGAATCCTCATTTCGATCGGGTTTGGATCGGGTGGCCGGCAATGGCGGGGCGGGCTGACCAAAGGGGGGACAGCAGCCCTGTTTCCCGGAACAGAAAGCTTGTGAGGTTTGGCTTTCAGGTGCAGTGTGTGGCGCAGCCTGGGCACTCTGTGGGCAGGCAGGGCTTTCTGTGCTGGCACCTTTTCCCTGCGAGGAATCCTCATTTGGATCGGGTTTTGGGGGGGCTGCTAAAATGGCGGGGCGGGGCTGACCAAGGTGGGGGACAGCAGCCCTGTTTGCCGGGACAGAAAGCTTGTGAGGTTTGGCTTTCAGGTGCAGTGTGTGGCGCAGCCTGGGGTGTCCGTGGGCAGGCAGGGCTTTCTGTGCTGGCACCCTTTTCCCTGCGAGGAATCCTCATTTGGATCGGGTTTGATCGGGTGGCCGGCAGTGGCGGGGCGGGGCTGACCAAAGGGGGGACAGCAGCCCTGTTTCCCGGGACAGAAAGCTTGTGAGGTTCGGCTTTCAGGTGCAGTGTGTGGCACAGCCTGGGCACTCTGTGGGCAGGCAGGGCTTTCTGTGCTGGCACCTTTTCCCTGCGAGGAATCCTCATTTGGATCGGGTTTGGATCGGGTGGCCGGCAATGGCGGGGCGGGGGTGACCAAAGGGGGGACAGCAGCCCTGTTTCCCGGGACAGAAAGCTTGTGAGGTTTGGCTTTCAGGTGCAGTGTGTGGCACAGCCTGGGCACTCTGTGGGCAGGCAGGGCTTTCTGTGCTGGCACCTTTTCCCTGCGAGGAATCCTCATTTGGATCGGGTTTTGGGGGGGCTGCTAAAATGGCGGGGCGGGGGTGACCAAAGGGGGACAGCAGCCCTGTTTCCCGGGACAGAAAGCTTGTGAGGTTTGGCTTTCAGGTGCATTGTGTGGCACAGCCTGGGCACTCTGTGGGCAGGCAGGGCTTTCTGTGCTGGCACCTTTTCCCTGCGAGGAATTCTCATTTGGATCGGGTTTGGATCGGGTGGCCGGCAATGGCGGGGCGGGGCTGACCAAGGTGGGGGACATCAGCCCTGTTTCCCGGGACAGAAAGCTTGTGAGGTTTGGCTTTCAAGGTGCAGTGTGTGGCACAGCCTGGGCACTCTGTGGGCAGGCAGGGCTTTCTGTGCTGGCACCTTTTCCCTGCGAGGAATCCTCATTTGGATCGGGTTTGGATCGGGTGGCCGGCAATGGCGGGGCGGGGCTGACCAAAGGGGGGACAGCAGCCCTGTTTCCCGGGACAGAAAGCTTGTGAGGTTTGGCTTTCAGGTGCAGTGTGTGGCGCAGCCTGGGGTGTCCGTGGGCAGGCAGGGCTTTCTGTGCTGGCACCTTTTCCCTGCGAGGAATCCTCTTTTGGATCGGGTTTTGGGGGGGCTGCTAAAATGGCGGGGCGGGGCTGACCAAAGGGGGGACAGCAGCCCTGTTTCCCGGGACAGAAAGCTTGTGAGGTTTGGCTTTCAGGTGCAGTGTGTGGTGCAGCCTGTGGTGTGCGTGGGCAGGCAGGGCTTTCTGTGCTGGCACCTTTTCCCTGCGAGGAATCCTCATTTGGATCGGGTTTCGATCGGGTGGCCGGCAGTGGCGGGGCGGGGCTGACCAAAGGGGGGACAGCAGCCCTGTTTCCCGGAACAGAAAGCTTGTGAGGTTTGGCTTTCAGGTGCAGTGTGTGGCGCAGCCTGGGCACTCTGTGGGCAGGCAGGGCTTTCTGTGCTGGCACCTTTTCCCTGCGAGGAATCCTCATTTGGATCGGGTTTTGGGGGGGCTGCTAAAATGGCGGGGCGGGGCTGACCAAGGGGGGACAGCAGCCCTGTTTCCCGGGACAGTAATCTTCTGAGGTTTGGTTTTGAAGTGCAGTGTGTGTCGCAGCTTGGGGTGTCCGTGGGCAGGCAGGGCTTTCTGTGCTGGCACCTTTTCCCTGCGAGGAATCCTCATTTGGATCGGGCTTTGGGGGGCTGCTAAAATGGCGGGGCGGGGCTGACCAAAGGGGGGACAGCAGCCCTGTTTCCCGGGACAGAAAGCTTGTGAGATTTGGCTTTCAGGTGCAGTGTGTGGCACAGCCTGGGCACTCTTTGGGCAGGCAGGGCTTTCTGTGCTGGCACCTTTTCCCTGCGAGGAATCCTCATTTGGGTCGGGTTTGGATCGGGTGGCCGGCAATGGCGGGGCGGGGCTGACCAAAGGGGGGACAGCAGCCCTGTTTCCCGGGACAGAAAGCTTGTGAGGTTTGGCTTTCAGGTGCAGTGTGTGGCGCAGCCTGGGGTGTCCGTGGGCAGGCAGGGCTTTCTGTGCTGGCACCTTTTCCCTGCGAGGAATCCTCATTTGGATCGGGTTTTGGGGGGGCTGCTAAAATGGCGGGGCGGGGCTGACCAAAGGGGGGACAGCAGCCCTGTTTCCCGGGACAGAAAGCTTGTGAGGTTTGGCTTTCAGGTGCAGTGTGTGGCACAGCCTGGGGACTCTGTGGGCAGCCAGGGCTTTCTGTGCTGGCACCTTTTCCCTGCGAGGAATCCTCATTTGGATCGGGTTTGGATCGTGTGGCCGGCAATGGCGGGGCGGGGCTGACAAAGGGGGGACAGCAGCCGTGTTTCCCGGGACAGAAAGCTTGTGAGGTTTGGCTTTCAGGTGCAGTGTGTGGCGCAGCCTGGGCACACTGTGGGCAGGCAGGGCTTTCTGTGCTGGCACCTTTTCCCTGCGAGGAATCCTCATTTGGATCGGGTTTTGGGGGGGCTGCTAAAATGGCGGGGCGGGGCTGACCAAAGGGGGGACAGCAGCCCTGTTTCCCGGGACAGAAAGCTTGTGAGGTTTGGCTTTAAGGTGCAGTGTGTGGCACAGCCTGGGCACTCTGTGGGCAGGCAGGGCTTTCTGTGCTGGCACCTTTTCCCTGCGAGGAATCCTCATTTGGATCGGGTTTTGGGGGGGCTGCTAAAATGGCGGGGCGGGGCTGACCAAAGGGGGGACAGCAGCCCTGTTTCCCGGGACAGAAAGCTTGTGAGGTTTGGCTTTCAGGTGCAGTGTGTGGCGCAGCCTGGGGTGTCCGTGGGCAGGCAGGCCTTTCTGTGCTGGCACCTTTTCCCTGCGAGGAATCCTCATTTGGATCGGGTTTTGGGGGGGCTGCTAAAATGGCGGGGCGGGGCTGACCAAAGGGGGGACAGCAGCCCTAGTTTCCCGGGACAGAAAGCTTGTGAGGTTTGGCTCTCAGGTGCATTGTATGGCACAGCCTGGGCACTCTGTGGGCAGGCAGGGCTTTCTGTGCTGGCACCTTTTCCCTGCGAGGAATCCTCATTTGGATCTGGTTTGGATCGGGTGGCCGGCAATGGTGTGGCAGGGCTGACCAAAGGGGGGACAGCAGCCCTGTTTCCCGGGACAGAAAGCTTGTGAGGTTTGGCTTTCAGGTGCAGTGTGTGGCACAGCCTGGGCACTCTGTGGGCAGGCAGGGCTTTCTGTGCTGGCACCTTTTCCCTGCGAGGAATCCTCATTTGGATCGGGTTTGGATCGGGGGGCCGGCAATGGCGGGACGGGGCTGACCAAAGGGGGGGACAGGAGCCCTGTTTCCCGGGACAGAAAGCTTGTGAGGTTGGGCTTTCAGGTGCAGTGTGTGGCGCAGCCTGGGCACACTGTGGGCAGGCAGGGCTTTCTGTGCTGGCACCTTTTCCCTGCGAGGAATCCTCATTTGGATCGGGTTTTGGGGGGGCTGCTAAAATGGCGGGGCGGGGCTGACCAAAGGGGGGACAGCAGCCCTGTTTCCCGGGACAGAAAGCTTGTGAGGTTTGGCTTTCAGGTGCAGTGTGTGGCACAGCCTGGGCACTCTGTGGGCAGGCAGGGCTTTCGGTGCTGGCACCTTTTCCCTGCGAGGAATCCTCATTTGGATCGGGTTTGGATCGGGTGGCCGGCAGTGGTGGGCGGGGCTGACCAAAGGGGGGACAGCAGCCCTGTTTCCCGGGACAGAAAGCTTGTGAGGTTTGGCTTTCAGGTGCAGTGTGTGGCGCAGCCTGGGGTGTCCGTGGGCAGGCAGGGCTTTCTGTGCTGGTACCTTTTCCCTGCGAGGAATCCTCATTTGGATCGGGTTTGGATCGGGTGGCCGGCAATGGCGGGGCGGGGCTGACCAAATGGGGGACAGCAGCCCTGTTTCCCGGGACAGAAAGCTTGTGAGGTTTGGCTTTCAGGTGCAGTGTGTGGCACAGCCTGGGCACTCTGTGGGCAGGCAGGGCTTTCTGTGCTGGCACCTTTTCCCTGCGAGGAATCCTCATTTCGATCGGGTTTTGGGGGGGCTGCTAAAATGGCGGGGCGGGGCTGACGAAAGGGGGGACAGCAGCCCTGTTTCCCGGGACAGAAAGCTTGTGAGGTTTGGTTTTCAGGTGCAGTGTGTGGCGCAGCCTGGGGTGTCCGTGGGCAGGCAGGGCTTTCTGTGCTGGCACCTTTTCCCTGCGAGGAATCCTCATTTGGATCGGGTTTGGATCGGGTGGCCGGCAGTGGTGGGCGGGGCTGACCAAAGGGGGGACAGCAGCCCTGTTTCCCGGGACAGAAAGCTTGTGAGGTTTGGCTTTCAGGTGCAGTGTGTGGCGCAGCCTGGGCACTCTGTGGGCAGGCAGGGCTTTCTGTGCTGGCACCTTTTCCCTGCGAGGAATCCTCATTTGGATCGAGTTTTGGGGGGGCTGCTAAAATGGCGGGGCGGGGGTGACCAAAGGGGGGACAGCAGCCCTGTTTCCCGGGACAGAAAGCTTGTGAGATTTGGCTTTCAGGTGCAGTGTGTGTCGCAGCCTGGGGTGTCCGTGGGCAGGCAGGGCTTTCTGTGCTGGCACCTTTTCCCTGCGAGGAATCCTCATTTGGATCGGGTTTTGGGGGGGCTGCTAAAATGGCGGGGCGGGGCTGACCAAAGGGGGGACAGCAGCCCTGTTTCCCGGGACAGAAAGCTTGTGAGGTTTGGCTTTCAGGTGCAGTGTGTGGCGCAGCCTGTGGTGTGCGTGGGCAGGCAGGGCTTTCTGTGCTGGCACCTTTTCCCTGCGAGGAATCCTCATTTGGATCGGGTTTGGATCGGGTGGCCGGCAGTGGCGGGGCGGGGCTGACCAAAGGGGGGACAGCAGCCCTGTTTCCCGGGACAGAAAGCTTGTGAGGTTTGGCTTTCAGGTGCAGTGTGTGGCGCAGCCTGGGGTGTCCGTGGGCAGGCAGGGCTTTCTGTGCTGGCACCTTTTCCCTGCGAGGAATCCTCATTTGAATCGGGTTTTGGGGGGGCTGCTAAAATGGCGGGGCGGGGCTGACCAAAGGGGGGACAGCAGCCCTGTTTCCCGGGACAGAAAGCTTGTGAGGTTTGGCTCTCAGGTGCATTGTATGGCACAGCCTGGGCACTCTGTGGGCAGGCAGGGCTTTCTGTGCTGGCACCTTTTCCCTGCGAGGAATCCTCATTTGGATCCGGTTTGGATCGGGTGGCCGGCAATGGTGGGGCAGGGCTGACCAAAGGGGGGACAGCAGCCCTGTTTCCCGGGACAGAAAGCTTGTGAGATTTGGCTTTCAGGTGCAGTGTGTGGCACAGCCTGGGCACTCTTTGGGCAGGCAGGGCTTTCTGTGCTGGCACCTTTTCCCTGCGAGGAATCCTCATTTGGGTCGGGTTTGGATCGGGTGGCCGGCAATGGCGGGGCGGGGCTGACCAAAGGGGGGACAGCAGCCCTGTTTCCCGGGACAGAAAGCTTGTGAGGTTTGGCTTTCAGGTGCAGTGTGTGGCGCAGCCTGGGGTGTCCGTGGGCAGGCAGGGCTTTCTGTGCTGGCACCTTTTCCCTGCGAGGAATCCTCATTTGGATCGGGTTTTGGGGGGGCTGCTAAAATGGCGGGGCGGGGCTGACCAAAGGGGGGACAGCAGCCCTGTTTCCCGGGACAGAAAGCTTGTGAGGTTTGGCTTTCAGGTGCAGTGTGTGGCACAGCCTGGGCACTCTGTGGGCAGGCAGGGCTTTCTGTGCTGGCACCTTTTCCCTGCGAGGAATCCTCATTTGGATCGGGTTTGGATCGTGTGGCCGGCAATGGCGGGGCGGGGCTGACCAAAGGGGGGACAGCAGCCGTGTTTCCCGGGACAGAAAGCTTGTGAGGTTTGGCTTTCAGGTGCAGTGTGTGGCACAGCCTGGGCACTCTGTGGGCAGGCAGGGCTTTCTGTGCTGGCACCTTTTCCCTGCGAGGAATCCTCATTTGGATCGGGTTTTGGGGGGGCTGCTAAAATGGCGGGGCGGGGCTGACCAAAGGGGGGACAGCAGCCCTGTTTCCCGGGACAGAAAGCTTGTGAGGTTTGGCTTTCAGGTGCAGTGTGTGGCGCAGCCTGGGGTGTCCGTGGGCAGGCAGGGCTTTCTGTGCTGGCACCTTTTCCCTGCGAGGAATCCTCATTTGGATCGGGTTTGGATCGGGTGGCCGGCAGTGGTGGGCGGGGCTGACCAAAGGGGGGACAGCAGCCCTGTTTCCCGGGACAGAAAGCTTGTGAGGTTTGGCTTTCAGGTGCAGTGTGTGGCTCAGCCTGGGCACTCTGTGGGCAGGCAGGGCTTTCTGTGCTGGCACCTTTTCCCTGCGAGGAATCCTCATTTGGATCGGGTTTTGGGGGGGCTGCTAAAATGGCGGGGCGGGGCTGACCAAAGGGGGGACAGCAGCCCTGTTTCCCGGGACAGAAAGCTTGTGAGGTTTGGCTTTCAGGTGAATTGTGTGGCGCAGCCTGGGCACTCTGTGGGCAGGCAGGGCTTTCTGTGCTGGCACCTTTTCCCTGCGAGTAATCCTCATTTGTATCGGGTTTGGATCGGGTGGCCGGCAATGGCGGGGCGGGGCTGACCAAAGGGGGGACAGCAGCCCTGTTTCCCGGGACAGAAAGCTTGTGAGGTTTGGCTTTCAGGTGCAGTGTGTGTCGCAGCCTGGGGTGTCCGTGGGTAGGCAGGGCTTTCTGTGCTGGCACCTTTTCCCTGCGAGGAATCCTCATTTGGATCGGGTTTTGGGGGGCTGCTAAAATGGCGGGGCGGGGCTGACCAAAGGGGGGACAGCAGCCCTGTTTCCCGGGACAGAAAGCTTGTGAGGTTTGGCTTTCAGGTGCAGTGTGTGGCACAGCCTGGGCACTCTGTGGGCAGGCAGGGCTTTCTGTGCTGGCACCTTTTCCCTGCGAGGAATCCTCATTTGGATCGGGTTTTGGGGGGGCTGCTAAAATGGCGGGGCGGGGCTGACCAAAGGGGGGACAGCAGCCCTGTTTCCCGGGACAGAAAGCTTGTGAGGTTTGGCTTTCAGGTGCAGTGTGTGGCGCAGCCTGGGGTGTCCGTGGGCAGGCAGGGCTTTCTGTGCTGGCACCTTTTCCCTGCGAGGAATCCTCATTTGGATCGGGTTTGGATCGGGTGGCCGGCAGTGGTGGGCGGGGCTGACCAAAGAGGGGACAGCAGCCCTGTTTCCCGGGACAGAAAGCTTGTGAGGTTTGGCTTTCAGGTGCAGTGTGTGGCGCAGCCTGGGCACTCTGTGGGCAGGCAGGGCTTTCTGTGCTGGCACCTTTTCCCTGCGAGGAATCCTCATTTGGATCGGGTTTTGGGGGGGCTGCTAAAATGGCGGGGCGGGGCTGACCAAAGGGGGGACAGCAGCCCTGTTTCCCGGGACAGAAAGCT
Organism: Pseudopipra pipra; assembly: GCF_036250125.1. NCBI lineage: Eukaryota > Metazoa > Chordata > Aves > Passeriformes > Pipridae > Pseudopipra > Pseudopipra pipra. The sequence continues at coordinate 41,906 of NW_026991239.1, forward strand.
TGTGAGGTTTGGCTTTCAGGTGCATTGTGTGGCGCAGCCTGGGCACTCTGTGGGCAGGCAGGGCTTTCTGTGCTGGCACCTTTTCCCTGCGAGTAATCCTCATTTGTATCGGGTTTGGATCGGGTGGCCGGCAATGGCGGGGCGGGGGTGACCAAAGGGGGGACAGCAGCCCTGTTTCCCGGGACAGAAAGCTTGTGAGGTTTGGCTTTCAGGTGCAGTGTGTGGCACAGCCTGGGCACTCTGTGGGCAGGCAGGGCTTTCTGTGCTGGCACCTTTTCCCTGCGAGGAATCCTCATTTGGATCGGGTTTGGATCGGGTGGCCGGCAATGGCGGGGCGGGGCTGACCAAAGGGGGGACAGCAGCCCTGTTTGCCGGGACAGAAAGCTTGTGAGGTTTGGCTTTCAGGTGCAGTGTGTGGCACAGCCTGGGCACTCTGTGGGCAGGCAGGGCTTTCTGTGCTGGCACCTTTTCCCTGCGAGGAATCCTCATTTCGATCGGGTTTGGATCGGGTGGCCGGCAGTGGCGGGGCGGGGCTGACCAAAGGGGGGACAGCAGCCCTGTTTCCCGGGACAGAAAGCTTGTGAGGTTTGGCTTTCATGTGCAGTGTGTGGCGCAGCCTGTGGTGTCCGTGGGCAGGCAGGGCTTTCTGTGCTGGCACCTTTTCCCTGCGAGGAATCCTCATTTGGATCGGGTTTTGGGGGGGCTGCTAAAATGGCGGGGCGGGGCTGACCAAAGGGGGGACAGCAGCCCTGTTTCCCGGGACAGAAAGCTTGTGAGGTTTGGCTTTCAGGTGCAGTGTGTGGCTCAGCCTGGGCACTCTGTGGGCAGGCAGGGCTTTCTGTGCTGGCACCTTTTCCCTGCGAGGAATCCTCATTTGGATCGGGTTTTGGGGGGGCTGCTAAAATGGCGGGGCGGGGCTGACCAAAGTGGGGACAGCAGCCCTGTTTCCCGGGACAGAAAGCTTGTGAGGTTTGGCTTTCAGGTGCAGTGTGTGGCACAGCCTGGGCACTCTCTGGGCAGGCAGGGCTTTCTGTGCTGGCACCTTTTCCCTGCGAGGAATCCTCATTTGGATCGGGTTTGGATCGGGTGGCCGGCAGTGGCGGGGCGGGGCTGTCCAAAGGGGGGACAGCAGCCCTGTTTCCCGGGACAGAAAGCTTGTGAGGTTTGGCTTTCAGGTGCAGTGTGTGGCGCAGCCTGGGGTGTCCGTGGGCAGGCAGGGCTTTCTGTGCTGGCACCTTTTCCCTGCGAGGAATCCTCATTTGGATCGGGCTTTGGGGGGGCTGCTAAAATGGCGGGGCGGGGCTGACCAAAGGGGGGACAGCAGCCCTGTTTCCCGGGACAGAAAGCTTGTGAGGTTTGGCTCTCAGGTGCATTGTATGGCACAGCCTGGGCACTCTGTGGGCAGGCAGGGCTTTCTGTGCTGGCACCTTTTCCCTGCGAGGAATCCTCATTTGGATCCGGTTGGGATCGGGTGGCCGGCAATGGTGGGGCAGGGCTGACCAAAGGGGGGACAGCAGCCCTGTTTCCCGGGACAGAAAGCTTGTGAGATTTGGCTTTCAGGTGCAGTGTGTGGCACAGCCTGGGCACTCTTTGGGTAGCCAGGGCTTTCTGTGCTGGCACCTTTTCCCTGCGAGGAATCCTCATTTGGGTCGGGTTTGGATTGGGTGGCCGGCAATGGCGGGGCGGGGCTGACCAAAGGGGGGACAGCAGCCCTGTTTCCCGGGACAGAAAGCTTGTGAGGTTTGGCTTTCAGGTGCAGTGTGTGGCGCAGCCTGGGGTGTCCGTGGGCAGGCAGGGCTTTCTGTGCTGGCACCTTTTCCCTGCGAGGAGTTCTCATTTGGATCGGGTTTTGGGGGGGCTGCTAAAATGGCGGGGCGGGGCTGACCAAAGTGGGGACAGCAGCCCTGTTTCCCGGGACAGAAAGCTTGTGAGGTTTGGCTTTCAGGTGCAGTGTGTGGCACAGCCTGGGCACTCTGTGGGCAGCCAGGGCTTTCTGTGCTGGCACCTTTTCCCTGCGAGGAATCCTCATTTGGATCGGGTTTGGATCGGGTGGCCGGCAATGGCGGGGCGGGGCTGACCAAAGGGGGGACAGCAGCCCTGTTTCCCGGGACAGAAAGCTTGTGAGGTTTGGCTTTCAGGTGCAGTGTGTGGCGCAGCCTGGGCACTCTGTGGGCAGGCAGGGCTTTCTGTGCTGGCACCTTTTCCCTGCGAGGAATCCTCATTTGGATCGGGTTTTGGGGGGGCTGCTAAAATGGCGGGGCGGGGCTGACCAAAGGGGGGACAGCAGCCCTGTTTCCCGGGACAGAAAGCTTGTGAGGTTTGGCTTTCAGGTGCATTGTGTGGCGCAGCCTGGGCACTCTGTGGGCAGGCAGGGCTTTCTGTGCTGGCACCTTTTCCCTGCGAGTAATCCTCATTTGTATCGGGTTTGGATCGGGTGGCCGGCAATGGCGGGGCGGGGGTGACCAAAGGGGGGACAGCAGCCCTGTTTCCCGGGACAGAAAGCTTGTGAGGTTTGGCTTTCAGGTGCAGTGTGTGGCACAGCCTGGGCTCTCTGTGGGCAGGCAGGGCTTTCTGTGCTGGCACCTTTTCCCTGCGAGGAATCCTCATTTGGATCGGGTTTGCATCGGGTGGCCGGCAGTGGTGGGCGGGGCTGACCAAAGGGGGGACAGCAGCCCTGTTTCCCGGGACAGAAAGCTTGTGAGGTTTGGCTTTCAGGTGCAGTGTGTGGCGCAGCCTGTGGTGTCCGTGGGCAGCCAGGGCTTTCTGTGCTGGCACCTTTTCCCTGCGAGGAATCCTCATTTGGATCGTGTTTGGATCGGGTGGCCGGCAATGGCGGGGCGGGGGTGACCAAAGGGGGGACAGCAGCCCTGTTTCCCGGGACAGAAGCTTGTGAGGTTTGGCTTTCAGGTGCAGTGTGTGGCTCAGCCTGGGCACTCTGTGGGCAGGCAGGGCTTTCTGTGCTGGCACCTTTTCCCTGCGAGGAATCCTCATTTGGATCGGGTTTGGATCGGGTGGCCGGCAATGGCGGGGCGGGGCTGACCAAGGTGGGGGACAGCAGCCCTGTTTCCCGGGACAGAAAGCTTGTGAGGTTTGGCTTTCAGGTGCAGTGTGTGGCGCAGCCTGGGCACTCTGTGGGCAGGCAGGGCTTTCTGTGCTGGCACCTTTTCCCTGCGAGGAATCCTCATTTGGATCGGGTTTTGGGGGGGCTGCTAAAATGGCGGGGCGGGGCTGACCAAAGGGGGGACAGCAGCCCTGTTTCCCGGGACAGAAAGCTTGTGAGATTTGGCTTTCAGGTGCAGTGTGTGTCGCAGCCTGGGGTGTCCGTGGGCAGGCAGGGCTTTCTGTGCTGGCACCTTTTCCCTGCGAGGAATCCTCATTTGGATCGGGTTTTGGGGGGGCTGCTAAAATGGCGGGGCGGGTCTGACCAAAGGGGGGACAGCAGCCCTGTTTCCCGGGACAGAAAGCTTGTGAGGTTTGGTTTTGAGGTGCAGTGTGTGGCGCAGCCTGGGGTGTCCGTGGGCAGGCAGGGCTTTCTGTGCTGGCACCTTTTCCCTGCGAGGAATCCTCATTTGGATCGGGTTTTGGGGGGGCTGCTAAAATGGCGGGGCGGGGCTGACCAAAGTGGGGACAGCAGCCCTGTTTCCCGGGACAGAAAGCTTGTGAGGTTTGGCTTTCAGGTGCAGTGTATGGCGCAGCATGCGTTGTGCGTGGGCAGGCAGGGCTTTCTGTGCTGGCACCTTTTCCCTGCGAGGAATCCTCATTTGGATCGGGTTTGGATCGGGTGGCCGGCAATGGCGGGGCGGGGCTGACCAAAGGGGGGACAGCAGCCCTGTTTCCCGGGACAGAAAGCTTGTGAGGTTTGGCTTTCAGGTGCAGTGTGTGTCGCAGCCTGTGGTGTCCGTGGGCAGGCAGGGCTTTCTGTGCTGGCACCTTTTCCCTGCGAGGAATCCTCATTTGGATCGGGTTTGGATCGGGTGGCCGGCAGTGGCGGGGCGGGGCTGACCAAAGGGGGGACAGCAGCCCTGTTTCCCGGGACAGAAAGCTTGTGAGGTTTGGCTTTCAGGTGCAGTGTGTGGCGCAGCCTGGGCACTCTGTGGGCAGGCAGGGCTTTCTGTGCTGGCACCTTTTCCCTGCGAGGAATCCTCATTTGGATCGGGTGGCCGGCAATGGCGGGGCGGGGCTGACCAAAGGGGGGACAGCAGCCCTGTTTCCCGGGACAGAAAGCTTGTGAGGTTTGGCTTTCAGGTGCAGTGTGTGGCGCAGCCTGGGCACTCTGTGGGCAGGCAGGGCTTTCTGTGCTGGCACCTTTTCCCTGCGAGGAATCCTCATTTGGATCGGGTTTTGGGGGGGCTGCTAAAATGGCGGGGCGGGGCTGACCAAAGGGGGGACAGCAGCCCTGTTTCCCGGGACAGAAAGCTTGTGAGGTTTGGCTTTCATGTGCAGTGTGTGGCGCAGCCTGTGGTGTGCGTGGGCAGGCAGGGCTTTCTGTGCTGGCACCTTTTCCCTGCGAGGAATCCTCATTTGGATCGGGTTTGGATCGGGTGGCCGGCAGTGGCGGGGCGGGGCTGACCAAAGGGGGGACAGCAGCCCTGTTTCCCGGGACAGAAAGCTTGTGAGGTTTGGCTTTCAGGTGCAGTGTGTGGCGCAGCCTGGGCACTCTGTGGGCAGGCAGGGCTTTCTGTGCTGGCACCTTTTCCCTGCGAGGAATCCTCATTTGGATCGGGTTTTGGGGGGGCTGCTAAAATGGCGGGGCGGGGCTGACCAAAGGGGGGACAGCAGCCCTGTTTCCCGGGACAGAAAGCTTGTGAGGTTTGGCTTTCAGGTGCAGTGTGTGGCTCAGCCTGGGCACTCTGTGGGCAGGCAGGGCTTTCTGTGCTGGCACCTTTTCCCTGCGAGGAATCCTCATTTGGATCGGGTTTTGGGGGGGCTGCTAAAATGGCGGGGCGGGGCTGACCAAAGGGGGGACAGCAGCCCTGTTTTCCGGGACAGAAAGCTTGTGAGGTTTGGCTTTCAGGTGCAGTGTGTGGCGCAGCCTGGGCACTCTGTGGGCAGGCAGGGCTTTCTGTGCTGGCACCTTTTCCCTGCGAGGAATCCTCATTTGGATTGGGTTTTGGGGGGGCTGCTAAAATGGCGGGGCGGGGCTGACCAAAGGGGGGACAGCAGCCCTGTTTCCCGGGACAGAAATCTTCTGAGGTTTGGCTTTCAGGTGCAGTGTGTGGAGCAGCCTGTGGTGTCCGTGGGCAGGCAGGGCTTTCTGTGCTGGCACCTTTTCCCTGCGAGGAATCCTCATTTGGATCGGGTTTTGGGGGGGCTGCTAAAATGGCGGGGCGGGGCTGACCAAAGGGGGGACAGCAGCCCTGTTTCCCGGGACAGAAAGCTTGTGAGGTTTGGCTTTCATGTGCAGTGTGTGGCGCAGCCTGTGGTGTCCGTGGGCAGGCAGGGCTTTCTGTGCTGGCACCTTTTCCCTGCGAGGAATCCTCATTTGGATCGGGCTTTGGGGGGGCTGCTAAAATGGTGGGGCGGTTCTGACCAAAGGGGGGACAGCAGCCCTGTTTCCCGGGACAGAAAGCTTGTGAGGTTTGGCTTTCAGGTGCAGTGTGTGGCGCAGCCTGGGGTGTCCGTGGGCAGGCAGGGCTTTCTGTGCTGGCACCTTTTCCCTGCGAGGAATCCTCATTTGGATCGGGTTTTGGGGGGGCTGCTAAAATGGCGGGGCGGGGCTGACCAAAGGGGGGACAGCAGCCCTGTTTCCCGGGACAGAAAGCTTGTGAGGTTTGGCTTTCAGGTGCAGTGTGTGGCGCAGCCTGGGCACTCTGTGGGCAGGCAGGGCTTTCTGTGCTGGCACCTTTTCCCTGCGAGGAATCCTCATTTGGATCGGGTTTTGGGGGGGCTGCTAAAATGGCGGGGCGGGGCTGACCAAAGGGGGGACAGCAGCCCTGTTTCCCGGGACAGAAAGCTTGTGAGGTTTGGCTTTCAGGTGCAGTGTGTGGCACAGCCTGGGCACTCTGTGGGCAGGCAGGGCTTTCTGTGCTGGCACCTTTTCCCTGCGAGGAATCCTCATTTGGATCGGGATTTGGGGGGGCTGCTAAAATGGCGGGGCGGGGCTGACCAAAGGGGGGACAGCAGCCCTGTTTCCCGGGACAGAAAGCTTGTGAGGTTTGGCTTTCAGGTGCATTGTGTGGCGCAGCCTGGGCACTCTGTGGGCAGGCGGGGCTTTCTGTGCTGGCACCTTTTCCCTGCGAGGAATCCTCATTTGAATCGGGTTTGGATCGAGTAGCCGGCAGTGGTGGGCGGGGCCGACCAAAGGGGGGACAGCAGCCCTGTTTCCCGGGACAGAAAGCTTGTGAGGTTTGACTTTCGGGTGCATTGTGTGGCTCAGCCTGGGCACTCTGTGGGCAGGCAGGGCTTTCTGTGCTGGCACCTTTTCCCTGCGAGGAATCCTCATTTGGATCGGGTTTTGGGGGGGCTGCTAAAATGGCGGGGCGTGGCTGACCAAAGGGGGGACAGCAGCCCTGTTTCCCGGGACAGAAAGCTTGTGAGGTTTGGCTTTCAGGTGCAGTGTGTGGCGCAGCCTGGGGTGTCCGTGGGCAGGCAGGGCTTTCTGTGCTGGCACCTTTTCCCTGCGAGGAATCCTCATTTGGATCGGGTTTGGTTGGATTGGCCGGCAGTGGCAGGGCGGGGCTGACCAAAGGGGGGACAGCAGCCCTGTTTCCCGGGACAGAAAGCTTGTGAGGTTTCGCTTTCAGGTGCAGTGTGTGGCGCAGCCTGGGGTGTCCGTGGGCAGGCAGGGCTTTCTGTGCTGGCACCTTTTCCTTGCGAGGAATCCTCATTTGGATCGGGTTTTGGGGGGGCTGCTAAAATGGCGGGGCGGGGGTGACCAAAGGGGGGACAGCAGCCCTGTTTCCCGGGACAGAAAGCTTGTGAGGTTTGGCTTTCAGGTGCAGTGTGTGGCTCAGCCTGGGCACTCTGTGGGCAGCCAGGGCTATCGGTGCTGGCACCTTTTCCCTGCGATGAATCCTCATTTAGATCGGGTTTGGATCGGGTGGCCGGTAGTGGTGGGCGGGGCTGACCAAGGGGGGGGACAGCAGCCCTGTTTCCTGGGACAGAAAGCTTGTGAGGTTTGGCTTTCAGGTGCAGTGTGTGGCACAGCCTGGGCACTCTGTGGGCAGGCAGGGCTTTCTGTGCTGGCACCTTTTCCCTGCGAGGAATCCTCATTTGGATCGAGTTTTGGGGGGGCTGCTAAAATGGCGGGGCGGGGGTGACCAAAGGGGGGACAGCAGCCCTGTTTCCCGGGACAGAAAGCTTGTGAGGTTTGGCTTTCAGGTGCATTGTGTGGCTCAGCCTGGGCACTCTGTGGGCAGGCAGGGCTTTCTGTGCTGGCACCTTTTCCCTGCGAGGAATCCTCATTTGGATCTGGTTTGGATCGGGTGGCCGGCAATGGCGGGGCGGGTCTGACCAAAGGGGGGACAGCAGCCCTGTTTCCCGGGACAGAAAGCTTGTGAGGTTTGGCTTTCAGGTGCAGTGTGTGGCACAGCCTGGGCACTCTGTGGGCAGGCAGGGCTTTCTGTGCTGGCACCTTTTCCCTGCGAGGAATCCTCATTTGGATCGAGTTTTGGGGGGGCTGCTAAAATGGTGGGGCGGGGGTGACCAAAGGGGGGACAGCAGCCCTGTTTCCCGGGACAGAAAGCTTGTGAGGTTTGGCTTTCAGGTGCAGTGTGTGGCACAGCTTGGGGTTTCCGTGGGCAGGCAGGGCTTTCTGTGCTGGCACCTTTTCCCTGCGAGGAATCCTCATTTGGATCGGGTTTGGATCGGGTGGCCGGCAATGGCGAGGCGGGGCTGACCAAAGGGGGGACAGCAGCCCTGTTTCCCGGGACAGAAAGCTTGTGAGGTTTGGCTTTCAGGTGCAGTGTGTGGCGCAGCCTGGGGTGTCCGTGGGCAGGCAGGGCTTTCTGTGCTGGCACCTTTTCCCTGCGAGGAATCCTCATTTGGATCGGGTTTTGGGGGGGCTGCTAAAATGGTGGGGCGGGGGTGACCAAAGGGGGGACAGCAGCCCTGTTTCCCGGGACAGAAAGCTTGTGAGGTTTGGCTTTCAGGTGCAGTGTGTGGCACAGCCTGGGCACTCTGTGGGCAGCCAGGGCTTTCTGTGCTGGCACCTTTTCCCTGCGAGGAATCCTCATTTGGATCTGGTTTGGATCGGGTGGCCGGCAATGGCGGGGCGGGGCTGACCAAAGGGGGGACAGCAGCCCTGTTTCCCGGGACAGAAAGCTTGTGAGGTTTGGCTTTCAGGTGCAGTGTGTGGCACAGCCTGGGCACTCTGTGGGCAGGCAGGGCTTTCTGTGCTGGCACCTTTTCCCTGCGAGGAATCCTTATTTGGATCGGGTTTGGATCGGGTGGCCGGCAATGGCGGGGCGGGGCTGACCAAAGGGGGGACAGCAGCCCTGTTTCCCGGGACAGAAAGCTTGTGAGGTTTGGCTTTCAGGTGCAGTGTGTGGCGCAGCCTGGGGTGTCCGTGGGCAGGCAGGGCTTTCTGTGCTGGCACCTTTTCCCTGCGAGGAATCCTCATTTGGATCGGGTTTTGGGGGGGCTGCTAAAATGGCGGGGCGGGGCTGACCAAAGGGGGGACAGCAGCCCTGTTTCCCGGGACAGAAAGCTTGTGAGGTTTGGCTTTCAGGTGCAGTGTGTGGCACAGCCTGGGCACTCTGTGGGCAGGCAGGGCTTTCTGTGCTGGCACCTTTTCCCTGCGAGGAATCCTCATTTGGGTCGGGTTTGGATCGGGTGGCCGGCAATGGCGGGGCGGGGCTGAACAAAAGGGGGACAGCAGCCCTGTTTCCCGGGACAGAAAGCTTGTGAGGTTTGGCTTTCAGGTGCAGTGTGTGGCACAGCCTGGGCACTCTGTGGGCAGGCAGGGCTTTCTGTGCTGGCACCTTTTCCCTGCGAGGAATCCTCATTTGGATCGCGTTTTGGGGGGGCTGCTAAAATGGCGGGGCGGGGCTGACCAAAGGGGGGACAGCAGCCCTGTTTCCCGGGACAGAAAGCTTGTGAGGTTTGGCTTTCAGGTGCAGTTTGTGACACAACCTGGGCACTCTGTGGGCAGGCAGGGCTTTCGGTGCTGGCACCTTTTCCCTGCGAGGAATCCTCGTTTGGATCGGGTTTGGATCGGGTGGCCGGCAGTGGTGGGCGGGGCTGACCAAAGGGGGGACAGCAGCCCTGTTTCCCGGGACAGAAAGCTTGTGAGGTTTGGCTTTCAGGTGCATTGTGTGGCGCAGCCTGGGGTGTCCGTGGGCAGGCAGGGCTTTCTGTGCTGGCACCTTTTCCCTGCGAGGAATCCTCATTTGGATCGGGTTTTGGGGGGGCTGCTAAAATGGCGGGGCGGGGGTGACCAAAGGGGGGACAGCAGCCCTGTTTCCCGGGAGAGAAAGCTTTTGAGGTTTGGCTTTCAGGTGCATTGTGTGGCTCAGCCTGGGCACTCTGTGGGCAGGCAGGGCTTTCTGTGCTGGCACCTTTTCCCTGCGAGGAATCCTCATTTGGATCGGGTTTGGATCGGGTGGCCGGCAATGGCGGGGCGGGGCTGACCAAAGGGGGGACAGCAGCCCTGTTTCCCGGGACAGAAAGCTTGTGAGGTTTGGCTTTCAGGTGCAGTGTGTGGCGCAGCCTGGGGTGTCCGTGGGCAGGCAGGGCTTTCTGTGCTGGCACCTTTTCCCTGCGAGGAATCCTCATTTGGATCGGGTTTGGATCGGGTGGCCGGCAGTGTTGGGCGGGGCTGACCAAAGGGGGGACAGCAGCCCTGTTTCCCGGGACAGAAAGCTTGTGAGGTTTGGCTTTCAGGTGCAGTGTGTGGCGTAGCCTGGGCACTCTGTGGGCAGGCAGGGCTTTCTGTGCTGGCACCTTTTCCCTGCGAGGAATCCTCATTTGGATCGGGTTTGGATCGAGTCGCCGGCAGTGGCGGGGCAGGGCTGACCAAAGGGGGGACAGCAGCCCTGTTTCCCGGGACAGAAAGCTTGTGAGGTTTGGCTTTCAGGTGCAGTGTGTGGCGCAGCCTGGGGTGTCCGTGGGCAGGCAGGGCTTTCTGTGCTGGCACCTTTTCCCTGCGAGGAATCCTTATTTGGATCGGGTTTGGATCGGGTGGCCGGCAATGGCGGGGCGGGGGTGACCAAAGGGGGGACAGCAGCCCTGTTTCCCGGGACAGAAAGCTTGTGAGGTTTGGCTTTCAGGTGCAGTGTGTGGCACAGCCTGGGGTGTCCGTGGGCAGGCAGGGCTTTCTGTGCTGGCACCTTTTCCCTGCGAGGAATCCTCATTTGGATCGGGTTTTGGGGGTCTGCTAAAATGGCGGGGCGGGGCTGACCAAAGGGGGGACAGCAGCCCTGTTTCCCGGGACAGAAAGCTTGTGAGGTTTGGCTTTCAGGTGCAGTGTGTGGCGCAGCCTGGGGTGTCCGTGGGCAGGCAGGGCGTTCTGTGCTGGCACCTTTTCCCTGCGAGGAATCCTCATTTGGATCGAGTTTTGGGGGGGCTGCTGAAATGGTGGGGCGGGGGTGACCAAAGGGGGGACAGCAGCCCTGTTTCCCGGGACAGAAAGCTTGTGAGGTTTGGCTTTCAGGTGCATTGTGTGGCTCAGCCTGGGCACTCTGTGGGCAGGCAGGGCTTTCTGTGCTGGCACCTTTTCCCTGCGAGGAATCCTCATTTGGATCTGGTTTGGATCGGGTGGCCGGCAATGGCGGGGCGGGGCTGACCAAAGGGGGGACAGCAGCCCTGTTTCCCGGGACAGAAAGCTTGTGAGGTTTGGCTTTCAGGTGCAGTGTGTGGCACAGCCTGGGCACTCTGTGGGCAGGCAGGGCTTTCTGTGCTGGCACCTTTTCCCTGCGAGGAATCCTTATTTGGATCGGGTTTGGATCGGGTGGCCGGCAATGGCGGGGCGGGGCTGACTAAGGGGGGGGACAGCAGCCCTGTTTCCCGGGACAGAAAGCTTGTGAGGTTTGGCTTTCAGGTGCAGTGTGTGGCGCAGCCTGGGGTGTCCGTGGGCAGGCAGGGCTTTCTGTGCTGGCACCTTTTCCCTGCGAGGAATCCTCATTTGGATCGGGTTTTGGGGGGGCTGCTAAAATGGCGGGGCGGGGCTGACCAAAGGGGGGACAGCAGCCCTGTTTCCCGGGACAGAAAGCTTGTGAGGTTTGGCTTTCAGGTGCAGTGTGTGGCACAGCCTGGGCACTCTGTGGGCAGGCAGGGCTTTCTGTGCTGGCACCTTTTCCCTGCGAGGAATCCTCATTTGGGTCGGGTTTGGATCGGGTGGCCGGCAATGGCGGGGCGGGGCTGAACAAAAGGGGGACAGCAGCCCTGTTTCCCGGGACAGAAAGCTTGTGAGGTTTGGCTTTCAGGTGCAGTGTGTGGCACAGCCTGGGCACTCTGTGGGCAGGCAGGGCTTTCTGTGCTGGCACCTTTTCCCTGCGAGGAATCCTCATTTGGATCGCGTTTTGGGGGGGCTGCTAAAATGGCGGGGCGGGGCTGACCAAAGGGGGGACAGCAGCCCTGTTTCCCGGGACAGAAAGCTTGTGAGGTTTGGCTTTCAGGTGCAGTGTGTGGCACAGCCTGGGCACTCTGTGGGCAGGCAGGGCTTTCGGTGCTGGCACCTTTTCCCTGCGAGGAATCCTCATTTGGATCGGGTTTGGATCGGGTGGCCGGCAGTGGTGGGGTGGGCTGACCAAAGGGGGGACAGCAGCCCTGTTTCCCGGGACAGAAAGCTTGTGAGGTTTGGCTTTCAGGTGCAGTGTGTGGCGCAGCCTGGGGTGTCCGTGGGCAGGCAGGGCTTTCTGTGCTGGCACCTTTTCCCTGCGAGGAATCCTCATTTGGATCGGGTTTTGGGGGGGCTGCTAAAATGGCGGGGCGGGGCTGACCAAAGGGGGGACAGCAGCCCTGTTTCCCGGGACAGAAAGCTTGTGAGGTTTGGCTTTCAGGTGCAGTGTGTGGCGCAGCCTGGGCACTCTGTGGGCAGGCAGAGCTTTCTGTGCTGGCACCTTTTCCCTGCGAGGAATCCTCATTTGGATCTGGTTTGGATCGGGTGGCCGGCAATGGCTGGGCGGGGGTGACCAAAGGGGGGACAGCAGCCCTGTTTCCCGGGACAGAAAGCTTGTGAGGTTTGGCTTTCAGGTGCAGTGTGTGGCGCAGCTAGGGCACTCTGTGGGCAGGCAGGGCTTTCTGTGCTGGCACCTTTTCCCTGCGAGGAATCCTCATTTGGGTCGGGTTTGGATCGGGTGGCCGGCAACGGTGGGGCGGGGCTGACCAAAGGGGGGACAGCAGCCCTGTTTCCCGGGACAGAAAGCTTGTGAGGTTTGGCTTTCAGGTGCAGTGTGTGGCGCAGCCTGGGGTGTCCGTGGGCAGGCAGGGCTTTCGGTGCTGGCACCTTTTCCCTGCGAGGAATCCTCATTTGGATCGGGTTTGGATCGGGTGGCCGGCAATGGCCGGGCGGGGCTGACCAAAGGGGGGACAGCAGCCCTGTTTCCCGGGACAGAAAGCTTGTGAGGTTTGGCTTTCAGGTGCAGTGTGTGGCACAGCCTGGGGTGTCCGTGGGCAGGCAGGGCTTTCTGTGCTGGCACCTTTTCCCTGCGAGGAATCCTCATTTGGATCGGGTTTTGGGGGTCTGCTAAAATGGCGGGGCGGGGCTGACCAAAGGGGGGACAGCAGCCCTGTTTCCCGGGACAGAAAGCTTGTGAGGTTTGGCTTTCAGGTGCAGTGTGTGGCGCAGCCTGGGGTGTCCGTGGGCAGGCAGGGCGTTCTGTGCTGGCACCTTTTCCCTGCGAGGAATCCTCATTTGGATCGAGTTTTGGGGGGGCTGCTAAAATGGTGGGTCGGGGGTGACCAAAGGGGGGACAGCAGCCCTGTTTCCCGGGACAGAAAGCTTGTGAGGTTTGGCTTTCAGGTGCATTGTGTGGCTCAGCCTGGGCACTCTGTGGGCAGGCAGGGCTTTCTGTGCTGGCACCTTTTCCCTGCGAGGAATCCTCATTTGGATCGGGTTTTGGGGGGGCTGCTAAAATGGCGGGGCGGGGGTGACCAAAGGGGGGACAGCAGCCCTGTTTCCCGAGACAGAGAGCTTGTGAGGTTTGGCTTTCAGGTGCAGTGTGTGGCGCAGCCTGGGGTGTCCGTGGGCAGGCAGGGCTTTCTGTGCTGGCACATTTTCCCTGCGAGGAATCCTCATTTGGATCGGGTTTTGGGGGGGCTGCTAAAATGGCGGGGCGGGGCTGACCAAAGGGGGGACAGCAGCCCTGTTTCCCGGGACAGAAAGCTTGTGAGGTTTGGCTTTCAGGTGCAGTGTGTGGCACAGCCTGGGCACTCCGTGGGCAGGCAGGGCTTTCTGTGCTGGCACCTTTTCCCTGCGAGGAATCCTCATTTGGGTCGGGTTTGGATCGGGTGGCCGGCAACGGTGGGGCGGGGCTGACCAAAGGGGGGACAGCAGCCCTGTTTCCCGGGACAGAAAGCTTGTGAGGTTTGGCTTTCAGGTGCAGTGTGTGGCACAGCCTGGGCACTCTGTGGGCAGGCAGGGCTTTCTGTGCTGGCACCTTTTCCCTGCGAGGAATCCTCATTTGGATCGAGTTTTGGGGGGGCTGCTAAAATGGCGGGGCGTGGGTGACCAAAGGGGGGACAGCAGCCCTGTTTCCCGGGACAGAAAGCTTGTGAGGTTTGGCCTTCAGGTGCAGTGTGTGGCACAGCCTGGGCACTCTGTGGGCAGGCAGGGCTTTCTGTGCTGGCACCTTTTCCCTGCGAGGAATCCTCATTTGGGTCGGGTTTGAATCGGGTGGCCGGCAATGGCGGGGCGGGGCTGACCAAAGGGGGGACAGCAGCCCTGTTTCCCGGGACAGAAAGCTTGTGAGGTTTGGCTTTCAGGTGCAGTGTGTGGCGCAGCCTGGGGTGTCCGTGGGCAGGCAGGGCTTTCTGTGCTGGCACCTTTTCCCTGCGAGGAATCCTCATTTGGATCGGGTTTTTATCGGATGGCCGGCAGTGGTGGGCGGGCCTGACCAAAGGGGGGACAGCAGCCCTGTTTCCCGGGACAGAAAGCTTGTGAGGTTTGGCCTTCAGGTGCAGTGTGTGGCACAGCCTGGGCACTCTGTGGCCAGGCAGGGCTTTCTGTGCTGGCACCTTTTCCCTGCGAGGAATCCTCATTTGGATCGGGTTTGGATCGGGTGGCCGGCAATGGCGGGGCGGGGCTGACCAAAGGGGGGACTGCAGCCCTGTTTCCCGGGACAGAAAGCTTGTGAGGTTTGGCTTTCAGGTGCAGTGTGTGGCGCAGCCTGGGGTGTCCGTGGGCAGGCAGGGCTTTCTGTGCTGGCACCTTTTCCCTGCGAGGAATCCTCATTTGGATCGGGTTTTGGGGGTGCTGCTAAAATGGCGGGGCGGGGCTGACCAAAGGGGGGACAGCAGCCCTGTTTCCCGGGACAGAAAGCTTGTGAGGTTTGGCTTTCAGGTGCAGTGTGTGGCACAGCCTGGGCACTCTGTGGGCAGGCAGGGCTGTCTGTGCTGGCACCTTTTCCCTGCGAGGAATCCTCATTTGGATCGGGTTTGGATCGGGTGGCCGGCAATGGCGGGGCGGGGGTGACCAAAGGGGGGACAGCAGCCCTGTTTCCCGGGACAGAAAGCTTGTGAGGTTTGGCTTTCAGGTGCAGTGTGTGGTGCAGCCTTGGCACACTGTGGGCAGGCAGGGCTTTCTGTGCTGGCACCTTTTCCCTGCGAGGAATCCTCATTTGGATCGGGTTTTGGGGGGGCTGCTAAAATGGCGGGGCGGGGCTGACCAAAGGGGGGACAGCAGCCCTGTTTCCCGGGACAGAAAGCTTGTGAGGTTTGGCTTTCAGGTGCAGTGTGTGGCACAGCCTGGGCACTCTGTGGGCAGGCAGGGCTGTCTGTGCTGGCACCTTTTCCCTGCGAGGAATCCTCATTTGGATCGGGTTTGGATCGGGTGGCCGGCAATGGCGGGGCGGGGGTGACCAAAGGGGGGACAGCAGCCCTGTTTCCCGGGACAGAAAGGTTGTGAGGTTTGGCTTTCAGGTGCAGTGTGTGGCACAGCCAGGGCACTCTGTGGGCAGGCAGGGCTTTCTGTGCTGGCACCTTTTCCCTGCGAGGAATCCTCATTTGTTTTGTGTTAGGATCGTGTGGCCGGCAGTGGCGGGGCGGGGCTGACCAAGGTGGGGGACAGCAGCCCTGTTTGCCGGGACAGAAAGCTTGTGAGGTTTGGCTTTCAGGTGCAGTGTGTGGCACAGCCTGGGCACTCTGTGGGCAGGCAGGGCTTTCTGTGCTGGCACCTTTTCCCTGCGAGGAATCCTCATTTGGATCCGGTTTGGATCGGGTGGCCGACAGTGGTGTGCGGGGCTGACTAAGGGGGGGGACAGCAGCCCTGTTTCCCGGGACAGAAAGCTTGTGAGGTTTGGCTTTCAGGTGCAGTGTGTGGCGCAGCCTGGGGTGTCCGTGGGCAGGCAGGGCTTTCTGTGCTGGCACCTTTTCCCTGCGAGGAATCCTCATGTGGATCGGGTTTTTATCGGATGGCCGGCAGTGGTGGGCGGGGCTGACCAAAGTGGGGACAGCAGCCCTGTTTCCCGGGACAGAAAGCTTGTGAGGTTTGGCTTTCAGGTGCATTGTGTGGCTCAGCCTGTGCACTCTGTGGGCAGGCAGGGCTTTCTGTGCTGGCACCTTTTCCCTGCGAGGAATCCTCATTTGGATCGGGTTTGGATCGGGTGGCCGGCAATGGTGGGCGGGGCTGACCAAGGGGGGGGACAGCAGCCCTGTTTCCCGGGACAGAAAGCTTGTGAGGTTTGGCTTTCAGGTGCAGTGTGTGGCGCAGCCTGGGGTGTCCGTGGGCAGGCAGGGCTTTCTGTGCTGGCACCTTTTCCCTGCGAGGAATCCTCATTTGGATCGGGTTTTGGGGGGGCTGCTAAAATGGCGGGGCGGGGACTGGCCAACGGGGGAGGCAGCAGCCCTGTTTCCCGGGACAGAAAGCTTGTGAGGTTTGGCTTTCAGGTGCAGTGTGTGGCACAGCCTGGGCACTCTGTGGGCAGGCAGGGCTTTCTGTGCTGGCACCTTTTCCCTGCGAGGAATCCTCATTTGGATCGGGTTTTGGGGGGGCTGCTCAAATCGCGGGGCGGGGGTGACCAAGGTTGGGGACAGCAGCCCTGTTTCCCGGGACAGAAAGCTTGTGAGGTTTGGCTTTCAGGTGCAGTGTGTGGCGCAGCCTGGGGTGTCCGTGGGCAGGCAGGGCTTTCTGTGCTGGCACCTTTTCCCTGCGAGGAATCCTCATTTGGATCGGGTTTGGTTGGAGTGGCCGGCAGTGGCGGGGCGGGGCTGACCAAAGGGGGGACAGCAGCCCTGTTTCCCGGGACAGAAAGCTTGTGAGGTTTGGCTTTCAGGTGCAGTGTGTGGCACAGCCTGGGCACTCTGTGGGCAGGCAGGGCTTTCTGTGCTGGCACCTTTTCCCTGCGAGGAATCCTCATTTGGATCGAGTTTTGGGGGGGCTGCTAAAATGGCGGGGCGGGGGTGACCATGGTGGGGGACAGCAGCCCTGTTTCCCGGGACAGAAAGCTTGTGAGGTTTGGCTTTCAGGTGCAGTGTGTGGCGCAGCCTGGTGTGTCCGTGGGCAGGCAGGGCTTTCTGTGCTGGCACCTTTTCCCTGCGAGGAATCCTCATTTGGATCGGGTTTTAGGGGTGCTGCTCAAATGGCGGGGCGGGGGTGACCAAAGGGGGGACAGCAGCCCTGTTTCCCGGGACAGAAAGCTTGTGAGGTTTGGCTTTCAGGTGCATTGTGTGGCACAGCCTGGGCACTCTGTGGGCAGGCAGGGCTTTCTGTGCTGGCACCTTTTCCCTGCGAGGAATCCTCATTTGGATCGGGTTTTGGAGGGGCTGCTAAAATGGCGTGGCGGGGCTGACCAAAGGGGGGACAGCAGCCCTGTTTCCCGGGACAGAAAGCTTGTGAGGTTTGGCTTTCAGGTGCAGTGTGTGGCACAGCCTGGGCACTCTGTGGGCAGGCAGGGCTTTCTGTGCTGGCACCTTTTCCCTGCGAGGAATCCTCATTTAGATCGGGTTTGGATCGGGTGGCCGGCAATGGCGGGCGGGGCTGACCAAAGGGGGGGACAGCAGCCCTGTTTCCCGGGACAGAAAGGTTGTGAGGTTTGGCTTTCAGGTGCAGTGTGTGGCACAGCCAGGGCACTCTGTGGGCAGGCAGGGCTTTCTGTGCTGGCACCTTTTCCCTGCGAGGAATCCTCATTTGTTTTGTGTTAGGATCGTGTGGCCGGCAGTGGCGGGGGCGGGGCTGACCAAGGTGGGGGACAGCAGCCCTGTTTGCCGGGACAGAAAGCTTGTGAGGTTTGGCTTTCAGGTGCAGTGTGTGGCACAGCCTGGGCACTCTGTGGGCAGGCAGGGCTTTCTGTGCTGGCACCTTTTCCCTGCGAGGAATCCTCATTTGGATCCGGTTTGGATCGGGTGGCCGGCAGTGGTGTGCGGGGGCTGACTAAGGGGGGGGGACAGCAGCCCTGTTTGCCGGGACAGAAAGCTTGTGAGGTTTGCTTTCAGGTGCAGTGTGTGGGCACAGCCTGGGCACTCTGTGGGCAGGCAGGGCTTTCTGTGCTGGCACCTTTTCCCTGCGAGGAATCCTCATTTGGATCGGGTTTTGGGGGGGCTGCTAAAATGGCGGGGCGGGGCTGACCAAAGTGGGGACAGCAGCCCTGTTTCCCGGGACAGAAAGCTTGTGAGGTTTGGCTTTCAGGTGCAGTGTGTGGCGCAGCCTGGGGTGTCCGTGGGCAGGCAGGGCTTTCTGTGCTGGCACCTTTTCCCTGCGAGGAATCCTCATTTGGATCGAGTTTTTATCGGATGGCCGGCAGTGGTGGGCGGGCCTGACCAAAGGGGGGACAGCAGCCCTGTTTCCCGGACAGAAAGCTTGTGAGGTTTGGCCTTCAGGGTGCAGTGTGTGGCACAGCCTGGGCACTCTGTGGCCAGGCAGGGCTTTCTGTGCTGGCACCTTTTCCCTGCGAGGAATCCTCATTTGGGTCGGGTTTGGATCGGGTGGCCGGCAATGGCGGGGCGGGGCTGACCAAAGTGGGGACAGCAGCCCTGTTTCCCGGGACAGAAAGCTTGTGAGGTTTGGCTTTCAGGTGCAGTGTGTGGCGCAGCCTGGGGTGTCCGTGGGCAGGCAGGGCTTTCTGTGCTGGCACCTTTTCCTGCGAGGAATCCTCATTTGGATCGGGTTTTGGGGGTGCTGCTAAAATGGCGGGGCGGGGCTGACCAAAGGGGGGACAGCAGCCCTGTTTCCCGGGACAGAAAGCTTGTGAGGTTTGGCTTTCAGGTGCAGTGTGTGGCACAGCCTGGGCACTCTGTGGCCAGGCAGGG
This sequence comes from Pseudopipra pipra, assembly GCF_036250125.1. Lineage (NCBI taxonomy): Eukaryota > Metazoa > Chordata > Aves > Passeriformes > Pipridae > Pseudopipra > Pseudopipra pipra. The sequence continues at coordinate 60,248 of NW_026991239.1, forward strand.
CTTTCTGTGCTGGCACCTTTTCCCTGCGAGGAATCCTCATTTGGATCGGGTTTGGATCGGGTGGCCGGCAATGGCGGGGCGGGGGTGACCAAAGGGGGGACAGCAGCCCTGTTTCCCGGACAGAAAGCTTGTGAGGTTTGGCTTTCAGGTGCAGTGTGTGGTGCAGCCTTGGCACACTGTGGGCAGGCAGGGCTTTCTGTGCTGGCACCTTTTCCCTGCGAGGAATCCTCATTTGGATCGGGTTTTGGGGGGGGCTGCTAAAATGGCGGGGCGGGGGTGACCAAAGGGGGGACAGCAGCCCTGTTTCCCGGGACAGAAAGCTTGTGAGGTTTGGCTTTCAGGTGCAGTGTGTGGCGCAGCCTGGGGTGTCCGTGGGCAGGCAGGGCTTTCTGTGCTGGCACCTTTTCCTGCGAGGAATCCTCATTGGATCGGGTTTTGGGGGGCTGCTAAAATGGCGGGGCGGGGCTGACCAAAGGGGGGACAGCAGCCCTGTTTCCCGGGACAGAAAGCTTGTGAGGTTTTGGCCTTCAGGTGCAGTGTGTGGCACAGCCTGGGCACTCTGTGGCCAGGCAGGGCTTTCTGTGCTGGCACCTTTTCCCTGCGAGGAATCCTCATTTGGGTCGGGTTTGGATCGGGTGGCCGGCAATGGCGGGGCGGGGCTGACCAAAGGGGGGACTGCAGCCCTGTTTCCCGGGACAGAAAGCTTGTGAGGTTTGGCTTTCAGGTGCAGTGTGTGGCGCAGCCTGGGGTGTCCGTGGGCAGGCAGGGCTTTCTGTGCTGGCACCTTTTCCCTGCGAGGAATCCTCATTTGGATCGGGTTTGGATCGGATGGCCGGCAGTGGTGGGCGGGGCTGACCAAAGGGGGAGACAGCAGCCCTGTTTCCCGGGACAGAAAGCTTGTGAGGTTTGGCTTTCAGGTGCAGTGTGTGGCGCAGCCTGGGCACTCTGTGGGCAGGCAGGGCTTTCTGTGCTGGCACCTTTTCCCTGCGAGGAATCCTCATTTGGATCGGGTTTTGGAGGGGCTGCTAAAATGGCGGGGCGGGGCTGACCAAAGGGGGGACAGCAGCCCTGTTTCCCGGGACAGAAAGCTTGTGAGGTTTGGCTTTCAGGTGCAGTGTGTGGCACAGCCTGGGGTGTCCGTGGGCAGGCAGGGCTTTCTGTGCTGGCACCTTTTCCCTGCGAGGAATCCTCATTTAGATCGGGTTTGGATCGGGTGGCCGGCAATGGCGGGGCGGGGCTGACCAAAGGGGGGGACAGCAGCCCTGTTTCCCGGGACAGAAAGGTTGTGAGGTTTGGCTTTCAGGTGCATTGTGTGGCACAGCCTGGGCACTCTGTGGGCAGGCAGGGCTTTCTGTGCTGGCACCTTTTCCCTGCGAGGAATCCTCATTTGGGTCGGGTTTGGATCGGGTGGCCGGCAATGGCGGGGCGGGGCTGACCAAAGGGGGGACAGCAGCCCTGTTTCCCGGGACAGAAAGCTTGTGAGGTTTGGCTTTCAGGTGCAGTGTGTGGCGCAGCCTGGGGTGTCCGTGGGCAGGCAGGGTTTTCTGTGCTGGCACCTTTTCCCTGCGAGGAATCCTCATTTGGATCGGGTTTTGGGGGGCTGCTAAAATGGCGGGGCGGGGCTGACCAAAGGGGGGACTGCAGCCCTGTTTCCCGGGACAGAAAGCTTGTGAGGTTTGGCTTTCAGGTGCAGTGTGTGGCACAGCCTGGGCACTCCGTGGGCAGGCAGGGCTTTCTGTGCTGGCACCTTTTCCCTGCGAGGAATCCTCATTTGGATCTGGTTTGGATCGGGTGGCCGGCAATGGCAGGGCGGGGCTGACCAAAGGGGGGACAGCAGCCCTGTTTCCCGGGACAGAAAGCTTGTGAGGTTTGGCTTTCAGGTGCGGTGTGTGGCGCAGCCTGGGGTGTCCGTGGGCAGGCAGGGCTTTCTGTGCTGGCACCTTTTCCCTGCGAGGAATCCTCATTTGGATCGGGTTTTGGGGGGGCTGCTAAAATGGCGAGGCGGGGCTGACCAAAGTGGGGACAGCAGCCCTGTTTCCCGGGACAGAAAGCTTGTGAGGTTTGGCTTTCAGGTGCAGTGTGTGGCACAGCCTGGGCACTCTGTGGGCAGGCAGGGCTTTCTGTGGTGGCACCTTTTCCCTGCGAGGAATCCTCATTTGGATCGGGTTAGGATCGGGTGGCCGGCAATGGCGGGGCGGGGGTGACCAAAGGGGGGACAGCAGCCCTGTTTCCGGGACAGAAAGCTTGTGAGGTTTGGCTTTCAGGTACAGTGTGTGGCGCAGCCTGGGGTGTCCGTGGGCAGGCAGGGCTTTCTGTGCTGGCACCTTTTCCTGCGAGGAATCCTCATTTGGATCGGGTTTGGTTGGAGTGGCCGGCAGTGGCGGGGCGGGGCTGACCAAAGGGGGGACCAGCAGCCCTGTTTCCCGGGACAGAAAGCTTGTGAGGTTTGGCTTTCAGGTGCAGTGTGTGGCGCAGCCTGGGGTGTCCGTGGGCAGGCAGGGCTTTCTGTGCTGGCACCTTTTCCCTGCGAGGAATCCTCATTTGGATCGGGTTTTAGGGGGGCTGCTCAAATGGCGGGGCGGGGCTGACCAAAGGGGGGACAGCAGCCCTGTTTCCGGGACAGAAAGCTTGTGAGGTTTGGCTTTCAGGTGCAGTGTGTGGCACAGCCTGGGCACTCTGTGGCCAGGCAGGGCTTTCTGTGCTGGCACCTTTTCCCTGCGAGGAATCCTCATTTGGGTCGGGTTTGGATCGGGTGGCCGGCAATGGAGGGGCGGGGCTGACCAAAGGGGGGACAGCAGCCCTGTTTCCCGGGACAGAAAGCTTGTGAGGTTTGGCTTTCAGGTGCAGTGTGTGGCACAGCTGGGCACTCTGTGGGCAGGCAGGGCTTTCTGTGCTGGCACCTTTTCCCTGCGAGGAATCCTCATTTGGATCGGGTTTTGGGGGGGCTGCTAAAATGGCGGGGCGGGGGGTGACCAAAGGGGGGACAGCAGCCCTGTTTCCCGGGACAGAAAGCTTGTGAGGTTTGGCTTTCAGGTGCAGTGTGTGGCGCAGCCTGGGGTGTCCGTGGGCAGGCAGGGTTTTCTGTGCTGGCACCTTTTCCCTGCGAGGAATCCTCATTTGGATCGGGTTTTGGGGGGCTGCTAAAATGGCGGGGCGGGGCTGACCAAAGGGGGGACTGCAGCCCTGTTTCCCGGGACAGAAAGCTTGTGAGGTTTGGCTTTCAGGTGCAGTGTGTGGCACAGCCTGGGCACTCCGTGGGCAGGCAGGGCTTTCTGTGCTGGCACCTTTTCCCTGCGAGGAATCCTCATTTGGATCTGGTTTGGATCGGGTGGCCGGCAATGGCAGGGCGGGGCTGACCAAAGGGGGGACAGCAGCCCTGTTTCCCGGGACAGAAAGCTTGTGAGGTTTGGCTTTCAGGTGCGGTGTGTGGCGCAGCCTGGGGTGTCCGTGGGCAGGCAGGGCTTTCTGTGCTGGCACCTTTTCCCTGCGAGGAATCCTCATTTGGATCGGGTTTTGGGGGGGCTGCTAAAATGGCGAGGCGGGGCTGACCAAAGTGGGGACAGCAGCCCTGTTTCCCGGGACAGAAAGCTTGTGAGGTTTGGCTTTCAGGTGCAGTGTGTGGCACAGCCTGGGCACTCTGTGGGCAGGCAGGGCTTTCTGTGCTGGCACCTTTTCCCTGCGAGGAATCCTCATTTGGATCGGGTTAGGATCGGGTGGCCGGCAATGGCGGGGCGGGGGTGACCAAAGGGGGGACAGCAGCCCTGTTTCCCGGGACAGAAAGCTTGTGAGGTTTGGCTTTCAGGTACAGTGTGTGGCGCAGCCTGGGGTGTCCGTGGGCAGGCAGTGCTTTCTGTGCTGGCACCTTTTCCCTGCGAGGAATCCTCATTTGGATCGGGTTTGGTTGGAGTGGCCGGCAGTGGCGGGGCGGGGCTGACCAAAGGGGGGACCAGCAGCCCTGTTTCCCGGGACAGAAAGCTTGTGAGGTTTGGCTTTCAGGTGCAGTGTGTGGCGCAGCCTGGGGTGTCCGTGGGCAGGCAGGGCTTTCTGTGCTGGCACCTTTTCCCTGCGAGGAATCCTCATTTAGATCGGGTTTGGATCGGGTGGCCGGCAATGGCGGGGCGGGGCTGACCAAAGGGGGGGACAGCAGCCCTGTTTCCCGGGACAGAAAGGTTGTGAGGTTTGGCTTTCAGGTGCAGTGTGTGGCACAGCCAGGGCACTCTGTGGGCAGGCAGGGCTTTCTGTGCTGGCACCTTTTCCCTGCGAGGAATCCTCATTTGTTTTGTGTTAGGATCGTGTGGCCGGCAGTGGCGGGGCGGGGCTGACCAAGGTGGGGGACAGCAGCCCTGTTTGCCGGGACAGAAAGCTTGTGAGGTTTGGCTTTCAGGTGCAGTGTGTGGCACAGCCTGGGCACTCTGTGGGCAGGCAGGGCTTTCTGTGCTGGCACCTTTTCCCTGCGAGGAATCCTCATTTGGATCCGGTTTGGATCGGGTGGCCGGCAGTGGTGTGCGGGGCTGACTAAGGGGGGGGACAGCAGCCCTGTTTCCCGGGACAGAAAGCTTGTGAGGTTTGGCTTTCAGGTGCAGTGTGTGGCGCAGCCTGGGGTGTCCGTGGGCAGGCAGGGCTTTCTGTGCTGGCACCTTTTCCCTGCGAGGAATCCTCGTTTGGATCGGGTTTTTATCGGATGGCCGGCAGTGGTGGGCGGGGCTGACCAAAGTGGGGACAGCAGCCCTGTTTCCCGGGACAGAAAGCTTGTGAGGTTTGGCTTTCAGGTGCAGTGTGTGGCACAGCCTGGGCACTCTGTGGGCAGGCAGGGCTTTCTGTGCTGGCACCTTTTCCCTGCGAGGAATCCTCATTTGGATCGGGTTAGGATCGGGTGGCCGGCAATGGCGGGGCGGGGGGTGACCAAAGGGGGGACAGCAGCCCTGTTTCCCGGGACAGAAAGCTTGTGAGGTTTGGCTTTCAGGTGCATTGTGTGGCTCAGCCTGGGCACTCTGTGGGCAGGCAGGGCTTTCTGTGCTGGCACCTTTTCCCTGCGAGGAATCCTCATTTGGATCGGGTTTGGATCGGGTGGCCGGCAATGGTGGGCGGGGCTGACCAAGGGGGGGGACAGCAGCCCTGTTTCCCGGGACAGAAAGCTTGTGAGGTTTGGCTTTCAGGTGCAGTGTGTGGCGCAGCCTGGGGTGTCCGTGGGCAGGCAGGGCTTTCTGTGCTGGCACCTTTTCCCTGCGAGGAATCCTCATTTGGATCGGGTTTTGGGGGGGCTGCTAAAATGGCGGGGCGGGGGTGACCAAAGGGGGGACAGCAGCCCTGTTTCCCGGGACAGAAAGCTTGTGAGGTTTGGCTTTCAGGTGCAGTGTGTGGCACAGCCTGGGCACTCTGTGGGCAGGCAGGGCTTTCTGTGCTGGCACCTTTTCCCTGCGAGGAATCCTCATTTGGATCGGGTTTTGGGGGGGCTGCTAAAATGGTGCGGCGGGGCTGACCAAAGTGGGGACAGCAGCCCTGTTTCCCGGGACAGAAAGCTTGTGAGGTTTGGCTTTCAGGTGCAGTGTGTGGCGCAGCCTGGGCACTCTGTGGGCAGGCAGGGCTTTCTGTGCTGGCACCTTTTCCCTGCGAGGAATCCTCATTTGGATCGGGTGGGCGGCAATGGCGGGGCGGGGGTGACCAAAGGGGGGACAGCAGCCCTGTTTCCCGGGACAGAAAGCTTGTGAGGTTTGGCTTTCAGGTGCAGTGTGTGGCACAGCCTGGGCACTCTGTGGGCAGGCAGGGCTTTCTGTGCTGGCACCTTTTCCCTGCGAGGAATCCTCATTTGGATCGAGTTTTGGGGGGGCTGCTAAAATGGCGTGGCAGGGGTGACCAAAGGGGGGACAGCCGCCCTGTTTCCCGGGACAGAAAGCTTGTGAGATTTGGCTTTCAGGTGCAGTGTGTGGCGCAGCCTGGTGTGTCCGTGGGCAGGCAGGGCTTTCTGTGCTGGCACCTTTTCCCTGCGAGGAATCCTCATTTGGATCGGGTTTGGATCGGGTGGCCGGCAATGGCGGGGCGGGGGTGACCAAAGGGGGGACAGCAGCCCTGTTTCCCGGGACAGAAAGCTTGTGAGGTTTGGCTTTCAGGTGCAGTGTGTGGCGCAGCCTGGGCACTCTGTGGGCAGGCAGGGCTTTCTGTGCTGGCACCTTTTCCCTGCGAGGAATCCTCATTTGGATCGGGTTTTGGGGGGGCTGCTAAAATGGCGGGGCGGGGGTGACCAAAGGGGGGACAGCAGCCCTGTTTCCCGGGACAGAAAGCTTGTGAGGTTTGGCTTTCAGGTGCAGTGTGTGGCACAGCCTGGGCACTCTGTGGGCAGGCAGGGCTTTCTGTGCTGGCACCTTTTCCCTGCGAGGAATCCTCATTTGGATCGGGTTTGGATCGGGTGGCCGGCAGTGGTGGGCGGGGCTGACCAAGGGTGGGGACAGCAGCCCTGTTTTCCCGGGACAGAAAGCTTGTGAGGTTTGGCTTTCAGGTGAAGTGTGTGGCGCAGCCTGGGGTGTCCGTGGGCAGGCAGGGCTTTCTGTGCTGGCACCTATTCACAGAGAGGAATCCTCATTGGGATCGGATTTGGGGGGGGCTCCCAAAACTGAGGGTTGGGGCTGACCAAAGGGAGGACAGCAGCCCTGTTCCCCGGGACAGAAAGCTTGTGAGGTTTGGCTTTCAGGTGCAGTGTGTGGCGCAGCCTGGGGTGTCCGTGGGCAGGCAGGGCTTTCTGTGCTGGCACCTTTTCCCTGCAAGGAATCCTCATTTGGATCGGGTTTTGGGGGGGCTGCTAAAATGGCGGGGCGGGGGTGACCAAAGGGGGGACAGCAGCCCTGTTTCCCGGGACAGAAAGCTTGTGAGGTTTGGCTTTCAGGTGCAGTGTGTGGCACAGCCTGGGCACTCTGTGGGCAGGCAGGGCTTTCTGTGCTGGCACCTTTTCCCTGCGAGGAATCCTCATTTGGATCGGGTGGGCGGCAATGGCGGGGCGGGGGTGACCAAAGGGGGGACAGCAGCCCTGTTTCCCGGGACAGAAAGCTTGTGAGGTTTGGCTTTCAGGTGCAGTGTGTGGCGCAGCCTGGGCACTCTGTGGGCAGGCAGGGCTTTCTGTGCTGGCACCTTTTCCCTGCGAGGAATCCTCATTTGGATCGGGTTTTGGGGGGGCTGCTAAAATGGCGGGGCGGGGGTGACCAAAGAGGGGACAGCAGCCCTGTTTCCCGGGACAGAAAGCTTGTGAGGTTTGGCTTTCAGGTGCAGTGTGTGGCACAGCCTGGGCACTCTGTGGGCAGGCAGGGCTTTCTGTGCTGGCACCTTTTCCCTGCGAGGAATCCTCATTTGGATCGGGTTTGGATCGGGTGGCCGGCAGTGGTGGGCGGGGCTGACCAAGGGTGGGGGACAGCAGCCCTGTTTCCCGGGACAGAAAGCTTGTGAGGTTTGGCTTTCAGGTGAAGTGTGTGGCGCAGCCTGGGGTGTCCGTGGGCAGGCAGGGCTTTCTGTGCTGGCACCTTTTCCCTGCGAGGAATCCTCATTTGGATCGGGTTTTGGGGGGGCTGCTAAAATGTCGGGGCGGGGCTGACCAAAGGGGGGACAGCAGCCCTGTTTCCCGGGACAGAAAGCTTGTGAGGTTTGGCTTTCAGGTGCATTGTGTAGCACAGCCTGGGCACTCTGTGGGCAGGCAGGGCTTTCTGTGCTGGCACCTTTTCCCTGCGAGGAATCCTCATTTGGATCGGGTTTGGATCGGGTGGCCGTCAGTGGTGGGCGGGGCTGCCCAAAGGGGGGACAGCAGCCCTGTTTCCCGGGACAGAAAGCTTGTGAGGTTTGGCTTTCAGGTGCAGTGTGTGGCACAGCCTGGGCACTCTGTGGGCAGGCAGGGCTTTCTGTGCTGGCACCTTTTCCCTGCGAGGAATCCTCATTTGGATCTGGTTTGGATCGGGTGTCCGGCAATGGCGGGGCGGGGCTGACCAAGGGGGGGGACAGCAGCCCTGTTTCCCGGGACAGAAAGCTTGTGAGGTTTGGCTTTCAGGTGCAGTGTGTGGCGCAGCCTGGGCACACTGTGGGCAGGCAGGGCTTTCTGTGCTGGCACGTTTTCCCTGCGAGGAATCCTCATTTGGATCGAGTTTTGGGGGGGCTGCTAAAATGGCGGGGCGGGGGTGACCAAAGGGGGGACAGCAGCCCTGTTTCCCGGGACAGAAAGCTTGTGAGATTTGGCTTTCAGGTGCAGTGTGTGGCGCAGCCTGGGCACTCTGTGGGCAGGCAGGGCTTCCTGTGCTGGCACCTTTTCCCTGCGAGGAGTCCTCATTTGGATCGGGTTTGGATCGGGTGGCCGGCAGTGGTGGGCGGGGCTGACCAAAGGGGGGACAGCAGCCCTGTTTCCCGGGACAGAAAGCTTGTGAGGTTTGGCTTTCAGGTGCAGTGTGTGGCGCATCCTGGGGTGTCCGTGGGCAGGCAGGGCTTTCTGTGCTGGCACCTTTTCCCTGCAAGGAATCCTCATTTGGATCGGGTTTTGGGGGGCTGCTAAAATGGCGGGGCGGGGGTGACCAAAGGGGGGACAGCAGCCCTGTTTCCCGGGACAGAAAGCTTGTGAGGTTTGGCTTTCAGGTGCAGTGTGTGGCACAGCCTGGGCACTCTGTGGGCAGGCAGGGCTTTCTGTGCTGGCACCTTTTCCCTGCGAGGAATCCTCATTTGGATCGGGTGGGCGGCAATGGCGGGGCGGGGGTGACCAAAGGGGGGACAGCAGCCCTGTTTCCCGGGACAGAAAGCTTGTGAGGTTTGGCTTTCAGGTGCAGTGTGTGGCACAGTCTGGGCACTCTGTGGGCAGGCAGGGCTTTCTGTGCTGGCACCTTTTCCCTGCGAGGAATCCTCATTTGGATCGAGTTTTGGGGGGACTAATAAAATGGCGTGGCAGGGGTGACCAAAGGGGGGACAGCCGCCCTGTTTCCCGGGACAGAAAGCTTGTGAGATTTGGCTTTCAGGTGCAGTGTGTGGCGCAGCCTGGTGTGTCCGTGGGCAGGCAGGGCTTTCTGTGCTGGCACCTTTTCCCTGCGAGGAATCCTCATTTGGATCGGGTTTGGATCGGGTGGCCGTCAGTGGTGGGCGGGGCTGCCCAAAGGGGGGACAGCAGCCCTGTTTCCCGGGACAGAAAGCTTGTGAGGTTTGGCTTTCAGGTGCAGTGTGTGGCACAGCCTGGGCACTCTGTGGGCAGGCAGGGCTTTCTGTGCTGGCACCTTTTCCCTGCGAGGAATCCTCATTTGGATCGGGTTTGGATCGGGTGGCCGGCAGTGGTGGGCGGGGCTGACCAAGGGTGGGGACAGCAGCCCTGTTTCCCGGGACAGAAAGCTTGTGAGGTTTGGCTTTCAGGTGCAGTGTGTGGCGCAGCCTGGGGTGTCCGTGGGCAGGCAGGGCTTTCTGTGCTGGCACCTTTTCCCTGCGAGGAATCCTCATTTGGATCGGGTTTGGATCGTGTGGCCGGCAGTGGTGGGCGTGGCTGACCAAAGGGGGGGCAGCAGCCCTGTTTCCCGGGACAGAAAGCTTGTGAGGTTTGGCTTTCAGGTGCAGTGTGTGGCACAGCCTGGGCACTCTGTGGGCAGGCAGGGCTTTCTGTGCTGGCACCTTTTCCCTGCGAGGAATCCTCATTTGGATCGGGTTTGGATCGTATGGCCGGCAATGGCGGGGCGGGGCTGACCAAAGGGGGGACAGCAGCCTTGTTTCCCGGGACAGGAAGGTTGTGAGGTTTGGCTTTCAGGTGCAGTGTGTGGCGCAGCCTGGGGTGTCCGTGGGCAGGCAGGGCTTTCTGTGCTGGCACCTTTTCCCTGCGAGGAATCCTCATTTGGATCGGGTTTTGGGGGGGCTGCTAAAATGGCGGGGCGGGGGTGACCAAAGGGGGGACAGCAGCCCTGTTTCCCGGGACAGAAAGCTTGTGAGGTTTGGCTTTCAGGTGCATTGTGTGCCTCAGCCTGGGCACTCTGTGGGCAGGCAGGGCTTTCTGTGCTGGCATCTTCTCCCTGCGAGGAATCCTCATTTGGGTGGGGTTTGGATCGGGTGGCCGGCAATGGCGGGGCGGGGGTGACCAAAGGGGGGACAGCAGCCCTGTTTCCCGGGACAGAAAGCTTGTGAGGTTTGGCTTTCAGGTGCAGTGTGTGGCGCAGCCTGGGCACTCTGTGGCCAGGCAGGGCTTTCTGTGCTTGCACCTTCTCCCTGCGAGGAATCCTCATTTGGATCGGGTTTGGATCGGGTGGCCGGCAATGGCGGGGCGGGGCTGACCAAAGGGGGGACAGCAGCCCTGTTTCCCGGGACAGAAAGCTTGTGAGGTTTGGCTTTCAGGTGCAGTGTGTGGCGCATCCTGGGGTGTCCGTGGGCAGGCAGGGCTTTCTGTGCTGGCACCTTTTCCCTGCGAGGAATCCTCATTTGGGTCGGGTTTGGATCGGGTGGCCGGCAATGGCGGGGCGGGGCTGACCAAAGGGGGGACAGCATCCTTGTTTCCCGGGACAGAAAGCTTGTGAGGTTTGGCTTTCAGGTGCAGTGTGTGGCGCAGCCTGGGGTGTCCGTGGGCAGGCAGGGCTTTCTGTGCTGGCACCTTTTCCCTGCGAGGAATCCTCATTTGGATCGGGTTTGGATCGGGTGGCCGGCAATGGTGGGCGGGGCTGAACAAAGGGGGGACAGCAGCCCTGTTTCCCGGGACAGAAAGCTTGTGAGGTTTGGCTTTCAGGTGCAGTGTGTGGCACAGCCTGGGCACTCTGTGGGCAGGCAGGGCTTTCTGTGCTGGCACCTTTTCCCTGCGAGGAATCCTCATTTGGATCGGGTTTGGATCGGGTGGCCGGCAGTGGTGGGCGGGGCTGACCAAGGGTGGGGACAGCAGCCCTGTTTCCCGGGACAGAAAGCTTGTGAGGTTTGGCTTTCAGGTGCATTGTGTGGCGCATCCTGGGGTGTCCGTGGGCAGGCAGGGCTTTCTGTGCTGGCACCTTTTCCCTGCGAGGAATCCTCATTTGGGTCGGGTTTGGATCGGGTGGCCGGCAATGGCGGGGCGGGGGTGACCAAAGGGGGGACAGCAGCCCTGTTTCCCGGGACAGAAAGCTTGTGAGGTTTGGCTTTCAGGTGCAGTGTGTGACACAGCCTGGGGTGTCCGTGGGCAGGCAGGGCTTTCTGTGCTGGCACCTTTTCCCTGCGAGGAATCCTCATTTGGATCGGGTTTTGGGGGGGCTGCCAAAATGGCGGGGCGGGGGTGACCAAAGGGGGGACAGCAGCCCTGTTTCCCGGGACAGAAAGCTTGTGAGGTTTGGCTTTCAGGTGCAGTGTGTGGCACAGCCTGGGCACTCTGTGGGCAGGCAGGGCTTTCTGTGCTGGCACCTTTTCCCTGCGAGGAATCCTCATTTGGATCGGGTTTGGATCGGGTGGCCGGCAGTGGTGTGCGGGGCTGACCAAGGTGGGGGACAGCAGCCCTGTTTCCCGGGACAGAAAGCTTGTGAGGTTTGGCTTTCAGGTGCAGTGTGTGGCACAGCCTGGGGTGTCCGTGGGCAGGCAGGGCTTTCTGTGCTGGTACCTTTTCCCTGCGAGGAATCCTCATTTGGATCGGGTTTGGATCGGGTGGCCGGCAGTGGTGGGCGGGGCTGACCAAGGGGGGGGCAGCAGCCCTGTTTCCCGGGACAGAAAGCTTGTGAGGTTTGGCTTTCAGGTGCAGTGTGTGGCGCAGCCTGGGGTGTCCGTGGGCAGGCAGGGCTTTCTGTGCTGGCACGTTTTCCCTGCGAGGAATCCTCATTTGGATCGGGTTTTGGGGGGGCTGCTAAAAAGGCGGGGCGGGGGTGACCAAAGGGGGGACAGCAGCCCTGTTTCCCGGGACAGAAAGCTTGTGAGGTTTGGCTTTCAGGTGCAGTGTGTGGCACAGCCTGGGCACTCTGTGGGCAGGCAGGGCTTTCTGTGCTGGCACCTTTTCCCTGCGAGGAATCCTCATTTGGATCGGGTTTGGATCGTATGGCCGGCAATGGCGGGGCGGGGCTGACCAAAGGGGGGACAGCAGCCTTGTTTCCCGGGACAGGAAGGTTGTGAGGTTTGGCTTTCAGGTGCAGTGTGTGGCGCAGCCTGGGGTGTCCGTGGGCAGGCAGGGCTTTCTGTGCTGGCACCTTTTCCCTGCGAGGAATCCTCATTTGGATCGGGTTTTGGGGGGGCTGCTAAAATGGCGGGGCGGGGGTGACCAAAGGGGGGACAGCAGCCCTGTTTCCCGGGACAGAAAGCTTGTGAGGTTTGGCTTTCAGGTGCATTGTGTGGCTCAGCCTGGGCACTCTGTGGGCAGGCAGGGCTTTCTGTGCTTGCACCTTCTCCCTGCGAGGAATCCTCATTTGGATCGGGTTTGGATCGAGTGGCCGGCAATGGCGGGGCTCACCAAAGGGGGGACAGCAGCCCTGTTTCCCGGGACAGAAAGCTTGTGAGGTTTGGCTTTCAGGTGCAGTGTGTGGCGCATCCTGGGGTGTCCGTGGGCAGGCAGGGCTTTCTGTGCTGGCACCTTTTCCCTGCGAGGAATCCTCATTTGGGTCGGGTTTGGATCGGGTGGCCGGCAATGGCGGGGCGGGGCTGACCAAAGCGGAGAGAGCAGCCTTGTTTCCCGGGACAGAAAGCTTGTGAGGTTTGGCTTTCAGGTGCAGTGTGTGGCGCAGCCTGGGGTGTCCGTGGGCAGGCAGGGCTATCTGTGCTGGCACCTTTTCCCTGCGAGGAATCCTCATTTGGATCGGGTTTGGATCGGGTGGCCGGCAATGGCGGGGCGGGGGTGACCAAAGGGGGGACAGCAGCCCTGTTTCCCGGGACAGAAAGCTTGTGAGGTTTGGCTTTCAGGTGCAGTGTGTGGCACAGCCTGGGCACTCTGTGGGCAGGCAGGGCTTTCTGTGCTGGCACCTTTTCCCTGCGAGGAATCCTCATTTGGATCTGGTTTGGATCGGGTGGCCGGCAATGGTGGGCGGGGCTGACCAAAGGGGGGACAGCAGCCCTGTTTCCCGGGACAGAAAGCTTGTGAGGTTTGGCTTTCAGGTGCATTGTGTGGCGCAGCCTGGGGTGTCCGTGGGCAGGCAGGGCTTTCTGTGCTGGCACCTTTTCCCTGCGAGGAATCCTCATTTGGATCGGGTTTTGGGGTGGCTGCTAAAATGGCGGGGCGGGGCTGACCAAAGGGGGGACAGCAGCCCTGTTTCCCGGGACAGAAAGCTTGTGAGGTTTGGCTTTCAGGTGCATTGTGTGGCTCAGCCTGGGCACTCTGTGGGCAGGCAGGGCTTTCTGTGCTGGCACCTTTTCCCTGCGAGGAATCCTCATTTGGGTCGGGTTTGGATCGGGTGGCCGGCAATGGCGGGGCGGGGGTGACCAAAGGGGGGACAGCAGCCCTGTTTCCCGGGACAGAAAGCTTGTGAGGTTTGGCTTTCAGGTGCAGTGTGTGGCGCAGCCTGGGGTGTCCGTGGGCAGGCAGGGCTTTCTGTGCTGGCACCTTTTCCCTGCGAGGAATCCTCATTTGGATCGGGTTTTGGGGGGGCTGCCAAAATGGCGGGGCGGGGGTGACCAAAGGGGGGACAGCAGCCCTGTTTCCCGGGACAGAAAGCTTGTGAGGTTTGGCTTTCAGGTGCAGTGTGTGGCACAGCCTGGGCACTCTGTGGGCAGGCAGGGCTTTCTGTGCTGGCACCTTTTCCCTGCGAGGAATCCTCATTTGGATCGGGTTTGGATCGGGTGGCCGGCAGTGGTGGGCGGGGCTGACCAAGGGGGGGGCAGCAGCCCTGTTTCCCGGGACAGAAAGCTTGTGAGGTTTGGCTTTCAGGTGCAGTGTGTGGCGCAGCCTGGGGTGTCCGTGGGCAGGCAGGGCTTTCTGTGCTGGCACGTTTTCCCTGCGAGGAATCCTCATTTGGATCTGGTTTTGGGGGGGCTGCTAAAATGGCGGGGCGGGGCTGACCAAAGGGGGGACAGCAGCCCTGTTTCCCGGGACAGAAAGCTTGTGAGGTTTGGCTTTCAGGTGCAGTGTGTGGCGCATCCTGGGGTGTCCGTGGGCAGGCAGGGCTTTCTGTGCTGGCACCTTTTCCCTGCGAGGAATCCTCATTTGGGTCGGGTTTGGATCGGGTGGCCGGCAATGGCGGGGCGGGGCTGACCAAAGCGGAGACAGCAGCCTTGTTTCCCGGGACAGAAAGCTTGTGAGGTTTGGCTTTCAGGTGCAGTGTGTGGCGCAGCCTGGGGTGTCCGTGGGCAGGCAGGGCTATCTGTGCTGGCACCTTTTCCCTGCGAGGAATCCTCATTTGGATCGGGTTTGGATCGGGTGGCCGGCAATGGCGGGGCGGGGGTGACCAAAGGGGGGACAGCAGCCCTGTTTCCCGGGACAGAAAGCTTGTGAGGTTTGGCTTTCAGGTGCAGTGTGTGGCGCAGCCTGGGGTGTCCGTGGGCAGGCAGGGCTTTCTGTGCTGGCACCTTTTCCCTGCGAGGAATCGTCATTTGGATCGGGTTTTGGGGTGGCTGATAAAATGGCGGGGCGGGGCTGACCAAAGGGGGGACAGCAGCCCTGTTTCCCGGGACAGAAAGCTTGTGAGGTTTGGCTTTCAGGTGCAGTGTGTGGCGCAGCCTGGGGTGTCCGTGGGCAGGCAGGGCTTTCTGTGCTGGCACCTTTTCCCTGCGAGGAATCCTCATTTGGGTCGGGTTTGGATCGGGTGGCCGGCAATGGCGGGGCGGGGCTGACCAAAGGGGGGACAGCAGCCCTGTTTCCCGGGACAGAAAGCTTGTGAGGTTTGGCTTTCAGGTGCAGTGTGTGGCGCAGCCTGGGCACACGGTGGGCAGGCAGGGCTTTCTGTGCTGGCACCTTTTCCCTGCGAGGAATCCTCATTTGGATCGGGTTTGGATCGTGTGGCCGGCAGTGGTGGGCGGGGCTGACCATGGGGGGGGCAGCAGCCCTGTTTCCCGGGACAGAAAGCTTGTGAGGTTTGGCTTTCAGGTGCAGTGTGTGGCGCAGCCTGGGGTGTCCGTGGGCAGGCAGGGCTTTCTGTTCTGGCACCTTTTCCCTGCGAGGAATCCTCATTTGGATCAGGTTTTGGGGGGGCTGCTAAAATGGCGGGGCGGGGGTGACCAAAGGGGGGACAGCAGCCCTGTTTCCCGGGACAGAAAGCTTGTGAGGTTTGGCTTTCAGGTGCAGTGTGTGGTACAGCCTGGGCACTCTGTGGGCAGGCAGGGCTTTCTGTGCTGGCACCTTTTCCCTGCGAGGAATCCTCATTTGGATCGGGTTTGGATCGTATGGCCGGCAATGGCGGGGCGGGGCTGACCAAAGGGGGGACAGCAGCCTTGTTTCCCGGGACAGGAAGGTTGTGAGGTTTGGCTTTCAGGTGCAGTGTGTGGCGCATCCTGGGGTGTCCGTGGGCAGGCAGGGCTTTCTGTGCTGGCACCTTTTCCCTGCGAGGAATCCTCATTTGGGTCGGGTTTGGATCGGGTGGCCGGCAATGGCGGGGCGGGGCTGACCAAAGGGGAGACAGCAGCCTTGTTTCCCGGGACAGAAAGCTTGTGAGGTTTGGCTTTCAGGTGCAGTGTGTGGCGCATCCTGGGGTGTCCGTGGGCAGGCAGGGCTTTCTGTGCTGGCACCTTTTCCCTGCGAGGAATCCTCATTTGGATCGAGTTTTGGGGGGGCTGCTAAAATGGGGGGGGGGGGTGACCAAAGGGGGGACAGCAGCCCTGTTTCCCGGGACAGAAAGCTTGTGAGGTTTGGCTTTCAGGTGCAGTGTGTGGCGCAGCCTGGGGTGTCCGTGGGCAGGCAGGGCTTTCTGTGCTGGCACCTTCTCCCTGCGAGGAATCCTCATTTGGATCGGGTTTGGATCGGGTGGCCGGCAATGGCGGGGCGGGGCTGACCAGGGTGGGGACAGCAGCCCTGTTTCCCGGGACAGAAAGCTTGTGAGGTTTGGCTTTCAGGTGCAGTGTGTGGCGCAGCCTGGGGTGTCCGTGGGCAGGCAGGGCGTCCTGTGCTGGCACCTTTTCCCTGCGAGGAATCCTCATTTGTTTTGGGTTTGGATCGAGTGTCCGGCAGTGGCGGGTCGGGGGTGACCAAAGGGGGGACAGCAGCCCTGTTTCCCGGGACAGAAAGCTTGTGAGGTTTGGCTTTCAGGTGCAGTGTGTGGCGCAGCCTGGGGTGTCCGTGGGCAGGCAGGGCTTTCTGTGCTGGCACCTTTTCCCTGCGAGGAATCCTCATTTGGATCGGGTTTTGGGGGGGCTGCTAAAATGGCGGGGCGGGGCTGACCAAAGGGGGGACAGCAGCCCTGTTTCCCGGGACAGAAAGCTTGTGAGGTTTGGCTTTCAGGTGCAGTGTGTGGCGCAGCCTGGGCACACGGTGGGTAGGCAGGGCTTTCTGTGCTGGCACCTTTTCCCTGCGAGGAATCCTCATTTGTTTTGGGTTTGGATCGAGTGTCCGGCAGTGGCGGGGCGGGGCTGACCAAAGGGGGGGACAGCAGCCCTGTTTCCCGGGACAGAAAGCTTGTGAGGTTTGGCTTTCAGGTGCATTGTGTGGCGCAGCCTGGGCACTCTGTGGGCAGGCAGGGCTTTCTGTGCTGGCACCTTTTCCCTGCGAGGAATCCTCATTTGGATTGGGTTTGGATCGGGTGGCCGGCAATGGCGGGGCGGGGCTGACCAGGGTGGGGACAGCAGCCCTGTTTCCCGTGACAGAAAGCTTGTGAGGTTTGGCTTTCAGGTGCAGTGTGTGGCGCAGCCTGGGCACACTGTGGGTAGGCAGGGCTTTCTGTGCTGGCACCTTTTCCCTGCGAGGAATCCTCATTTGTTTTGGGTTTGGATCGAGTGTCCGGCAGTGGCGGGGCGGGGCTGACCCAAGGGGGGACAGAAGCCCTGTTTGCCGGGACAGAAAGCTTGTGAGGTTTGGCTTTCAGGTGCAGTGTGTGGCACAGCCTGGGCACACTGAGGGCAGGCAGGGCTTTCTGTGCTGGTGCCTTTTCCCTGCGAGGAATCCCCATTTGGATCGGGTTTGGATCGAGTGGCCGGCAATGGCGGGGCGGGGCTGACCAAAGGGGGGACAGCAGCCCTGTTTCCCGGGACAGAAAGCTTGTGAGGTTTGGCTTTCAGGTGCAGTGTGTGGCACAGCCTGGGCACTCTGTGGGCAGGCAGGGCTTTCTGTGCTGGCACCTTTTCCCTGCGAGGAATCCTCATTTGGATCGGGTTTGGATCGGGTGGCCGGCAGTGGTGGGCGGGGCTGACCAAAGTGGGGACAGCAGCCCTGTTTCCCGGGACAGAAAGCTTGTGAGGTTTGGCTTTCAGGTGCAGTGTGTGGCGCAGCCTGGGGTGTCCGTGGGCAGGCAGGGCTTTCTGTGCTGGCACCTTTTCCCTGCGAGGAATCCTCATTTGGATCGGGTTTGGATCGTGTGGCCGGCAGCGGTGGGCGGGGTTGACCAAAGCGGGGACAGCAGCCCTGTTTCCCGGGACAGAAAGCTTGTGAGGTTAGGCTTTCAGGTGCAGTGTGTGGCTCAGCCTGGGCACTCCATGGGCAGGCAGGGCTTTCTGTGCTGGCACCTTTTCCCTGCGAGGAATCCTCATTTGGATCCGGTTTGGATCGGGAGGCTGGCAATGGCGGGGCGGTGCTGACCAAAGGGGGGACAGCAGCCCTGTTTTCCGGGACAGAAAGCTTGTGAGGTTTGGCTTTCAGGTGCAGTGTGTGGCGCAGCCTGGGCACACTGTGGGTAGGCAGGGCTTTCTGTGCTGGCACCTTTTCCCTGCGAGGAATCCTCATTTGGATCGGGTTTGGATCGTATGGCCGGCAATGGCGGGGCGGGGCTGACCAAAGGGGGGACAGCAGCCTTGTTTCCCGGGACAGGAAGGTTGTGAGGTTTGGCTTTCAGGTGCAGTGTGTGGCGCAGCCTGGGGTGTCCGTGGGCAGGCAGGGCTTTCTGTGCTGGCACCTTTTCCCTGCGAGGAATCCTCATTTGGATCGGGTTTTGGGGGGGCTGCTAAAATGGCGGGGCGGGGCTGACCAAAGGGGGGACAGCAGCCCTGTTTCCCGGGACAGAAAGCTTGTGAGGTTTGGCTTTCAGGTGCAGTGTGTGGCGCATCCTGGGGTGTCCGTGGGCAGGCAGGGCTTTCGGTGCTGGCACCTTTTCCCTGCGAGGAATCCTCATTTGGGTCGGGTTTGGATCGGGTGGCCGGCAATGGCGGGGCGGGGCTGACCAAAGCGGAGACAGCAGCCTTGTTTCCCGGGACAGAAAGCTTGTGAGGTTTGGCTTTCAGGTGCAGTGTGTGGCGCAACCTGGGGTGTCCGTGGGCAGGCAGGGCTATCTGTGCTGGCACCTTTTCCCTGCGAGGAATCCTCATTTGGATCGGGTTTGGATCGGGTGGCCGGCAATGGCGGGGCGGGGGTGACCAAAGGGGGGACAGCAGCCCTGTTTCCCGGGACAGAAAGCTTGTGAGGTTTGGCTTTCAGGTGCAGTGTGTGGCGCAGCCTGGGGTGTCCGTGGGCAGGCAGGGCTTTCTGTGCTGGCACCTTTTCCCTGCGAGGAATCGTCATTTGGATCGGGTTTTGGGGTGGCTGATAAAATGGCGGGGCGGGGCTGACCAAAGGGGGGACAGCAGCCCTGTTTCCCGGGACAGAAAGCTTGTGAGGTTTGGCTTTCAGGTGCATTGTGTGGCTCAGCCTGGGCACTCTGTGGGCAGGCAGGGCTTTCTGTGCTGGCACCTTTTCCCTGCGAGGAATCCTCATTTGGGTCGGGTTTGGATCGGGTGGCCGGCAATGGCGGGGCGGGGCTGACCAAAGGGGGGACAGCAGCCCTGTTTCCCGGGACAGAAAGCTTGTGAGGTTTGGCTTTCAGGTGCAGTGTGTGGCGCAGCCTGGGCACACGGTGGGCAGGCAGGGCTTTCTGTGCTGGCACCTTTTCCCTGCGAGGAATCCTCATTTGGATCGGGTTTGGATCGTGTGGCCGGCAGTGGTGGGCGGGGCTGACCAAGGGGGGGGCAGCAGCCCTGTTTCCCGGGACAGAAAGCTTGTGAGGTTTGGCTTTCAGGTGCAGTGTGTGGCGCAGCCTGGGGTGTCCGTGGGCAGGCAGGGCTTTCTGTTCTGGCACCTTTTCCCTGCGAAGAATCCTCATTTGGATCAGGTTTTGGGGGGGCTGCTAAAATGGCGGGGCGGGGGTGACCAAAGGGGGGACAGCAGCCCTGTTTCCCGGGACAGAAAGCTTGTGAGGTTTGGCTTTCAGGTGCAGTGTGTGGGACAGCCTGGGCACTCTGTGGGCAGGCAGGGCTTTCTGTGCTGGCACCTTTTCCCTGCGAGGAATCCTCATTTGGATCGGGTTTGGATCGTATGGCCGGCAATGGCGGGGCGGGGCTGACCAAAGGGGGGACAGCAGCCTTGTTTCCCGGGACAGGAAGGTTGTGAGGTTTGGCTTTCAGGTGCAGTGTGTGGCGCATCCTGGGGTGTCCGTGGGCAGGCAGGGCTTTCTGTGCTGGCACCTTTTCCCTGCGAGGAATCCTCATTTGGGTCGGGTTTGGATCGGGTGGCCGGCAATGGCGGGGCGGGGCTGACCAAAGGGGAGACAGCAGCCTTGTTTCCCGGGACAGAAAGCTTGTGAGGTTTGGCTTTCAGGTGCAGTGTGTGGCGCATCCTGGGGTGTCCGTGGGCAGGCAGGGCTTTCTGTGCTGGCACCTTTTCCCTGCGAGGAATCCTCATTTGGATCGAGTTTTGGGGGGGCTGCTAAAATGGGGGGGGGGGGTGACCAAAGGGGGGACAGCAGCCCTGTTTCCCGGGACAGAAAGCTTGTGAGGTTTGGCTTTCAGGTGCAGTGTGTGGCGCAGCCTGGGGTGTCCGTGGGCAGGCAGGGCTTTCTGTGCTGGCACCTTCTCCCTGCGAGGAATCCTCATTTGGATCGGGTTTGGATCGGGTGGCCGGCAATGGCGGGGCGGGGCTGACCAGGGTGGGGACAGCAGCCCTGTTTCCCGGGACAGAAAGCTTGTGAGGTTTGGCTTTCAGGTGCAGTGTGTGGCGCAGCCTGGGGTGTCCGTGGGCAGGCAGGGCGTCCTGTGCTGGCACCTTTTCCCTGCGAGGAATCCTCATTTGTTTTGGGTTTGGATCGAGTGTCCGGCAGTGGCGGGTCGGGGGTGACCAAAGGGGGGACAGCAGCCCTGTTTCCCGGGACAGAAAGCTTGTGAGGTTTGGCTTTCAGGTGCAGTGTGTGGCGCAGCCTGGGGTGTCCGTGGGCAGGCAGGGCTTTCTGTGCTGGCACCTTTTCCCTGCGAGGAATCCTCATTTGTTTTGGGTTTGGATCGAGTGTCCGGCAGTGGCGGGGCGGGGCTGACCAAAGGGGGGGACAGCAGCCCTGTTTCCCGGGACAGAAAGCTTGTGAGGTTTGGCTTTCAGGTGCATTGTGTGGCGCAGCCTGGGCACTCTGTGGGCAGGCAGGGCTTTCTGTGCTGGCACCTTTTCCCTGCGAGGAATCCTCATTTGGATTGGGTTTGGATCGGGTGGCCGGCAATGGCGGGGCGGGGCTGACCAGGGTGGGGACAGCAGCCCTGTTTCCCGTGACAGAAAGCTTGTGAGGTTTGGCTTTCAGGTGCAGTGTGTGGCGCAGCCTGGGCACACTGTGGGTAGGCAGGGCTTTCTGTGCTGGCACCTTTTCCCTGCGAGGAATCCTCATTTGTTTTGGGTTTGGATCGAGTGTCCGGCAGTGGCGGGGCGGGGCTGACCCAAGGGGGGACAGAAGCCCTGTTTGCCGGGACAGAAAGCTTGTGAGGTTTGGCTTTCAGGTGCAGTGTGTGGCACAGCCTGGGCACACTGAGGGCAGGCAGGGCTTTCTGTGCTGGTGCCTTTTCCCTGCGAGGAATCCCCATTTGGATCGGGTTTGGATCGAGTGGCCGGCAATGGCGGGGCGGGGCTGACCAAAGGGGGGACAGCAGCCCTGTTTCCCGGGACAGAAAGCTTGTGAGGTTTGGCTTTCAGGTGCAGTGTGTGGCACAGCCTGGGCACTCTGTGGGCAGGCAGGGCTTTTTGTGCTGGCACCTTTTCCCTGCGAGGAATCCTCATTTGGATCGAGTTTTGGGGGGGCTACTAAAATGGCGGGGCGGGGGTGACCAAAGGGGGGACAGCAGCACTGTTTCCCGGGACAGAAAGCTTGTGAGGTTTGGCTTTCAGGTGCAGTGTGTGGCACAGCCTGGGCACTCTGTGGGCAGCCAGGGCTTTCTGTGCTGGCACCTTTTCCCTGCGAGGAATCCTCATTTGGATCGGGTTTGGATCGGGTGGCCGGCAGTGGTTGGCGGGGCTGACCAAAGTGGGGACAGCAGCCCTGTTTCCCGGGACAGAAAGCTTGTGAGGTTTGGCTTTCAGGTGCAGTGTGTGGCGCAGCCTGGGGTGTCCGTGGGCAGGCAGGGCTTTCTGTGCTGGCACCTTTTCCCTGCGAGGAATCCTCATTTGGATCGGGTTTGGATCGTGTGGCCGGCAGCGGTGGGCGGGGTTGACCAAAGCGGGGACAGCAGCCCTGTTTCCCGGGACAGAAAGCTTGTGAGGTTAGGCTTTCAGGTGCAGTGTGTGGCTCAGCCTGGGCACTCCATGGGCAGGCAGGGCTTTCTGTGCTGGCACCTTTTCCCTGCGAGGAATCCTCATTTGGATCCGGTTTGGATCGGGAGGCTGGCAATGGCGGGGCGGTGCTGACCAAAGGGGGGACAGCAGCCCTGTTTTCCGGGACAGAAAGCTTGTGAGGTTTGGCTTTCAGGTGCAGTGTGTGGCGCAGCCTGGGCACACTGTGGGTAGGCAGGGCTTTCTGTGCTGGCACCTTTTCCCTGCGAGGAATCCTCTTTTCTTTTGGGTTTGGATCGAGTGGCCGGCAGTTGCGGAGCGGGCTGACCAAAGGGGATACAGCAGCCCTGTTTCCCGGGACAGAAAGCTTGTGAGGTTTGGCTTTCAGGTGCAGTGTGTGGCGCAGCCTGGGGTGTCCGTGGGCAGGCAGGGCTTTCTCTGCTGGCACGTTTTCCCTGCGAGGAATCCTCATTTGGATCTGGTTTGGATCGGGTCGCCGGCAGTGGTGGGCGGGGCTGACCACGGTGGGGGACAGCAGCCCTGTTTCCCGGGACAGAAAGCTTGTGAGGTTTGGCTTTCAGGTGCATTGTGTGGCGCAGCCTGGGCACTTTGTGGGCCCGCAGGGCTTTTTGTGCTGGCACATTTCCCTGCGAGGAATCCTCATTTGGATCGGGTTTGGATCGGGTGGCCGGCAGTGGTGGGCGGGGGTGACCAAAGGGGGGACAGCAGCCCTGTTTCCCGGGACAGAAAGCTTGTGAGGTTTGGCTTTCAGGTGCAGTGTGTGGCGCAGCCTGGGCACACGGTGGTTAGGCAGGTCTTTCTGTGCTGGCACCTTTTCCCTGCGAGGAATCCTCATTTGTTTTGGGTTTGGATCGAGTGTCCGGCAGTGGCGGGGCGGGGCTGACCAAAGGAGGGACAGCAGCCCTGTTTCCCGGGACAGAAAGCTTGTGAGGTTTGGCTTTCAGGTGCAGTGTGTGGCGCAGCGTGGGCACACTGAGTGCAGGCAGGGCTTTCTGTGCTGGTGCCTTTTCCCTGCGAGGAATCCCCATTTGGATCCGGTTTGGATCGGGTGGCCGGCAATGGCGGGGCGGGGCTGACCAAAGGGGGGACAGCAGCCCTGTTTCCCGGGACAGAAAGCTTGTGAGGTTTGGCTTTCAGGTGCAGTGTGTGGCGCAGCCTGGGGTGTCCGTGGGCAGGCAGGGCGTTCTGTGCTGGCACCTTTTCCCTGCGAGGAATCCTCATTTGGTTCGGGTTTGGATCGGGTTTGGATCGGGTGGCTGGCAATGGCGGGGCGGGGGTGACCAAAGGGGGGACAGCAGCCCTGTTTCCCGGGACAGAAAGCTTGTGAGGTTTGGCTTTCAGGTGCAGTGTGTGGCGCAGCCTGGGGTGTCCGTGGGCAGGCAGGGCTTTCTGTGCTGGCACCTTTTCCCTGCGAGGAATCCTCATTTGGATCGGGTTTGGATCGGGTGGCCGGCAATGGCGGGGCGGGGCTGACCAAAGGGGATACAGCAGCCCTGTTTCCCGGGACAGAAAGCTTGTGAGGTTTGGCTTTCAGGTGCAGTGTGTGGCACAGCCTGGGCACTCTGTGGGCAGGCAGGGCTTTCTGTGCTGGCACCTTTTCCCTGCGAGGAATCCTCCTTTGGATCGGGTTTTGGGGGGGCTGCTAAAATGGCGGGGCGGGGCTGACCAAAGGGGGGACAGCAGCCCTGTTTCCCGGGACAGAAAGCTTGTGAGGTTTGGCTTTCAGGTGCAGTGTGTGGCACAGCCTGGGCACTCTGTGGGCAGGCAGGGCTTTCTGTGCTGGCACCTTTTCCCTGCGAGGAATCCTCATTTGGATCGAGTTTTGGGGGGGCTGCTAAAATGGCGGGGCGGGGGTGACCAAAGGGGGGACAGCAGCCCTGTTTCCCGGGACAGAAAACTTGTGAGGTTTGGTTTTCAGGTGCAGTGTGTGGCGCAGCCTGGGCACTCTGTGGGCAGGCAGGGCTTTCTGTGCTGGCACCTTTTCCCTGCGAGGAATCCTCATTTGGATGAGGTTTTGGGGGGGCTGCTAAAATGGCGGGGCGGCGCTGACCAAAGGGGGGGACAGCAGCCCTGTTTGCCGGGACAGAAAGCTTGTGAGGTTTGGCTTTCAGGTGCAGTGTGTGGCGCAGCCTGGGCACACTGTGGGTAGGCAGGGCTTTCTGTGCTGGCACCTTTTCCCTGCGAGGAATCCTCTTTTCTTTTGGGTTTGGATCGAGTGGCCGGCAGTTGCGGAGCGGGCTGACCCAAGGGGGGGACAGCAGCCCTGTTTCCCGGGACAGAAAGCTTGTGAGGTTTGGCTTTCAGGTGCAGTGTGTGGCGCAGCCTGGGGTGTCCGTGGGCAGGCAGGGCTTTCTCTGCTGGCACGTTTTCCCTGCGAGGAATCCTCATTTGTATCTGGTTTGGATCGGGTCGCCGGCAGTGGTGGGCGGGGCTGACCACGGTGGGGGACAGCAGCCCTGTTTCCCGGGACAGAAAGCTTGTGAGGTTTGGCTTTCAGGTGCATTGTGTGGCGCAGCCTGGGCACTTTGTGGGCCCGCAGGGCTTTTTGTGCTGGCACATTTCCCTGCGAGGAATCCTCATTTGGATCGGGTTTGGATCGGGTGGCCGGCAGTGGTGGGCGGGGCTGACCAAAGGGGGGGACAGCAGCCCTGTTTCCCGGGACAGAAAGCTTGTGAGGTTTGGCTTTCAGGTGCAGTGTGTGGCGCAGCCTGGGCACACGGTGGTTAGGCAGGTCTTTCTGTGCTGGCACCTTTTCCCTGCGAGGAATCCTCATTTGTTTTGGGTTTGGATCGAGTGTCCGGCAGTGGCGGGGCGGGGCTGACCAAAGGAGGGACAGCAGCCCTGTTTCCCGGGACAGAAAGCTTGTGAGGTTTGGCTTTCAGGTGCAGTGTGTGGCGCAGCGTGGGCACACTGAGTGCAGGCAGGGCTTTCTGTGCTGGTGCCTTTTCCCTGCGAGGAATCCCCATTTGGATCCGGTTTGGATCGGGTGGCCGGCAATGGCGGGGCGGGGCTGACCAAAGGGGGGACAGCAGCCCTGTTTCCCGGGACAGAAAGCTTGTGAGGTTTGGCTTTCAGGTGCAGTGTGTGGCGCAGCCTGGGGTGTCCGTGGGCAGGCAGGGCGTTCTGTGCTGGCACCTTTTCCCTGCGAGGAATCCTCATTTGGTTCGGGTTTGGATCGGGTTTGGATCGGGTGGCTGGCAATGGCGGGGCGGGGGTGACCAAAGGGGGGACAGCAGCCCTGTTTCCCGGGACAGAAAGCTTGTGAGGTTTGGCTTTCAGGTGCAGTGTGTGGCGCAGCCTGGGGTGTCCGTGGGCAGGCAGGGCTTTCTGTGCTGGCACCTTTTCCCTGCGAGGAATCCTCATTTGGATCGGGTTTGGATCGGGTGGCCGGCAATGGCGGGGCGGGGCTGACCAAAGGGGATACAGCAGCCCTGTTTCCCGGGACAGAAAGCTTGTGAGGTTTGGCTTTCAGGTGCAGTGTGTGGCACAGCCTGGGCACTCTGTGGGCAGGCAGGGCTTTCTGTGCTGGCACCTTTTCCCTGCGAGGAATCCTCATTTGGATCGGGTTTTGGGGGGGCTGCTAAAATGGCGGGGCGGGGCTGACCAAAGGGGGGACAGCAGCCCTGTTTCCCGGGACAGAAAGCTTGTGAGGTTTGGCTTTCAGGTGCAGTGTGTGGCACAGCCTGGGCACTCTGTGGGCAGGCAGGGCTTTCTGTGCTGGCACCTTTTCCCTGCGAGGAATCCTCATTTGGATCGAGTTTTGGGGGGGCTGCTAAAATGGCGGGGCGGGGGTGACCAAAGGGGGGACAGCAGCCCTGTTTCCCGGGACAGAAAACTTGTGAGGTTTAGTTTTCAGGTGCAGTGTGTGGCGCAGCCTGGGCACTCTGTGGGCAGGCAGGGCTTTCTGTGCTGGCACCTTTTCCCTGCGAGGAATCCTCATTTGGATGGGGTTTTGGGGGGGCTGCTAAAATGGCGGGGCGGCGCTGACCAAAGGGGGGACAGCAGCCCTGTTTCCCGGGACAGAAAGCTTGTGAGGTTTGGCTTTCAGGTGCAGTGTGTGGCACAGCCTTGGCACTCTGTGGGCAGGCAGGGCTTTCGGTGTTGGCACCTTTTCCCTGCGAGGAATCCTCATTTGGATCGGGTTTGGATCGGGTGGCCGGCAGTGGTGGGCGGGGCTGACCAAAGGGGGGACAGCAGCCCTGTTTCCCGGGACAGAAAGCTTGTGAGGTTTGGCTTTCAGGTGCAGTGTGTGGCGCAGCCTGGGGTGTCCGTGGGCAGGCAGGGCTTTCTGTGCTGGCACCTTTTCCCTGCGAGGAATCCTCATTTGGATCGGGTTTTGGGGGGGCTGCTAAAATGGCGGGGCGGGGCTGACCAAAGGGGGGACAGCAGCCCTGTTTCCCGGGACAGAAAGCTTGTGAGGTTTGGCTTTCAGGTGCAGTGTGTCGCAGCCTGGGCACTCTGTGGGCAGGCAGGGCTTTCTGTGCTGGCACCTTTTCCCTGCGAGGAATCCTCATTTGGATCGGGTTTGGATCGTGTGGCCGGCAGCGGCGGGCGGGGCTGACCAAAGGGGGGACAGCAGCCCTGTTTCCCGGGACAGAAAGCTTGTGAGGTTTGGCTTTCAGGTGCAGTGTGTGGCGCAGCCTGGGGTGTCCGTGGGCAGGCAGGGCTTTCTGTGCTGGCACCTTTTCCCTGCGAGGAATCCTCATTTGGATCGGGTTTGGATCGGGTGGCCGGCAGTGGTGGGCGGGGCTGACCAAAGGGTGGACAGCAGCCCTGTTTCCCGGGACAGAAAGCTTGTGAGGTTTGGCTTTCAGGTGCAGTGTGTGGCGCAGCCTGGGGTGTCCGTGGGCAGGCAGGGCTTTCTGTGCTGGCACCTTTTCCCTGCGAGGAATCCTCATTTGGATCGGGTTTTGGGGGGACTGCTAAAATGGCGGGGCGGGGCTGACCAAAGGGGGACAGCAGCCCTGTTTCCCGGGACAGAAAGCTTGTGAGGTTTGGCTTTCAGGTGCAGTGTGTGGCGCAGCCTGGGGTGTCCGTGGGCAGGCAGGGCTTTCTGTGCTGGCGCCTTTTCCCTGCGAGGAATCCTCATTTGGATCTGGTTTTGGGGGGGCTGCTAAAATGGCGGGGCGGGTCTGACCAAAGGGGGGACAGCAGCCCTGTTTCCCGGGACAGAAAGCTTGTGAGGTTTGGCTTTCAGGTACAGTGTGTGGCGCAGCCTGGGCACTCTGTGGGCAGGCAGGGCTTTCTGTGCTGGCACCTTTTCCCTGCGAGGAATCCTCATTTGGATCGGGTTTGGATCGGGTGGCCGGCAATGGCGGGGCGGGGGTGACCAAAGGGGGGACAGCAGCCCTGTTTCCCGGGACAGAAAGCTTGTGAGGTTTGGCTTTCAGGTGCAGTGTGTGGCGCAGCCTGGGGTGTCCGTGGGCAGGCAGGGCTTTCTGTGCTGGCACCTTTTCCCTGCGAGGAATCCTCATTTGGATCGGGTTTTGGGGGGGCTGCTAAAATGTCGGGGCGGGGCTGACCAAAGTGGGGACAGCAGCCCTGTTTCCCGGGACAGAAAGCTTGTGAGGTTTGGCTTTCAGGTGCAGTGTGTGGCACAGCCTGGGCACTCTGTGGGCAGGCAGGGCTTTCTGTGCTGGCACCTTTTCCCTGCGAGGAATCCTCATTTGGATCGAGTTTTGGGGGGGCTGCTAAAATGGCGGGGGGGGGTGACCAAAGGGGGGACAGCAGCCCTGTTTGCCGGGACAGAAAGCTTGTGAGGTTTGGCTTTCAGGTGCAGTGTGTGGCACAGCCTGGGCACTCTGTGGGCAGCCAGGGCTTTCTGTGCTGGCACCTTTTCCCTGCGAGGAATCCTCATTTGGATCGGGTTTGGATCGGGTGGCCGGCAGTGGTGGGCGGGGGTGACCAAAGAGGGGACAGCAGCCCTGTTTCCCGGGACAGAAAGCTTGTGAGGTTTGGCTTTCAGGTGCAGTGTGTGGCGCAGCCTGGGGTGTCCGTGGGCAGGCAGGGCTTTCTGTGCTGGCACCTTTTCCCTGCGAGGAATCCTCATTTGGGTCGAGTTTTGGGGGGACTGCTAAAATCGCGGGTCGGGGCTGACCAAAGGGGGGACAGCAGCCCTGTTTCCCGGGACAGAAAGCTTGTGAGGTTTGGCTTTCAGGTGCAGTGTGTGGCGCAGCCTGGGGTGTCCGTGGGCAGGCAGGGCTTTCTGTGCTGGCACCTTTTCCCTGCGAGGAATCCTCATTTGGGTCGTGTTTGGATCGGGTGGCTGGCAATGGCGGGGCGGGGCTGACCAAAGGGGGGACAGCAGCCCTGTTTCCCGGGACAGAAAGCTTGTGAGGTTTGGCTTTCAGGTGCAGTGTGTGGCGCAGCCTGGGCACACGGTGGTTAGGCAGGTCTTTCTGTGCTGGCACCTTTTCCCTGCGAGGAATCCTCATTTGTTTTGGGTTTGGATCGAGTGTCCGGCAGTGGCGGGGCGGGGCTGACCAAAGGAGGGACAGCAGCCCTGTTTCCCGGGACAGAAAGCTTGTGAGGTTTGGCTTTCAGGTGCAGTGTGTGGCGCAGCGTGGGCACACTGAGTGCAGGCAGGGCTTTCTGTGCTGGTGCCTTTTCCCTGCGAGGAATCCCCATTTGGATCCGGTTTGGATCGGGTGGCCGGCAGTGGTGGTCGGGGGTGACCAAAGGGGGGACAGCAGCCCTGTTTCCCGGGACAGAAAGCTTGTGAGGTTTGGCTTTCAGGTGCAGTGTGTGACGCAGCCTGGGCACTCCATGGGCAGGCAGGGCGTTCTGTGCTGGCACCTTTTCCCTGCGAGGAATCCTCATTTGGTTCGGGTTTGGATCGGGTTTGGATCGGGTGGCTGGCAATGGCGGGGCGGGGGTGACCAGGGTGGGGACAGCAGCCCTGTTTCCCGGGACAGAAAGCTTGTGAGGTTTGGCTTTCAGGTGCAGTGTGTGGCACAGCCTGGGCACTCTGTGGGCAGGCAGGGCTTTCTGTGCTGGCACCTTTTCCCTGCGAGGAATCCTCATTTGGATCGAGTTTTGGGGGGGCTGCTAAAATGGCGGGGCGGGGGTGACCAAAGGGGGGACAGCAGCCCTGTTTCCCGGGACAGAAAACTTGTGAGGTTTGGTTTTCAGGTGCAGTGTGTGGCGCAGCCTGGGCACTCTGTGGGCAGGCAGGGCTTTCTGTGCTGGCACCTTTTCCCTGCGAGGAATCCTCATTTGGATGGGGTTTTGGGGGGGCTGCTAAAATGGCGGGGCGGCGCTGACCAAAGGGGGGACAGCAGCCCTGTTTGCCGGGACAGAAAGCTTGTGAGGTTTGGCTTTCAGGTGCAGTGTGTGGCACAGCCTGGGCACTCTGTGGGCAGCCAGGGCTTTCTGTGCTGGCACCTTTTCCCTGCGAGGAATCCTCATTTGGATCGGGTTTGGATCGGGTGGCCGGCAGTGGTGGGCGGGGCTGACCAAAGGGGGGACAGCAGCCCTGTTTCCCGGGACAGAAAGCTTGTGAGGTTTGGCTTTCAGGTGCAGTGTGTGGCACAGCCTTGGCACTCTGTGGGCAGGCAGGGCTTTCGGTGTTGGCACCTTTTCCCTGCGAGGAATCCTCATTTGGATCGGGTTTGGATCGGGTGGCCGGCAGTGGTGGGCGGGGCTGACCAAAGGGGGGACAGCAGCCCTGTTTCCCGGGACAGAAAGCTTGTGAGGTTTGGCTTTCAGGTGCAGTGTGTGGCGCAGCCTGGGGTGTCCGTGGGCAGGCAGGGCTTTCTGTGCTGGCACCTTTTCCCTGCGAGGAATCCTCATTTGGATCGGGTTTTGGGGGGGCTGCTAAAATGGCGGGGCGGGGCTGACCAAAGGGGGGACAGCAGCCCTGTTTCCCGGGACAGAAAGCTTGTGAGGTTTGGCTTTCAGGTGCAGTGTGTGTCGCAGCCTGGGCACTCTGTGGGCAGGCAGGGCTTTCTGTGCTGGCACCTTTTCCCTGCGAGGAATCCTCATTTGGATCGGGTTTGGATCGTGTGGCCGGCAGCGGCGGGCGGGGCTGACCAAGGAGGGGGACAGCAGCCCTGTTTCCCGGGACAGAAAGCTTGTGAGGTTTGGCTTTCAGGTGCAGTGTGTGGCACAGCCTGGGCACTCTGTGGGCAGGCAGGGCTTTCTGTGCTGGCACCTTTTCCCTGCGAGGAATCCTCATTTGGATCGGGTTTGGATCGGGTGGCCGCAGTGGTGGGCGGGGCTGACCAAAGTGGGGACAGCAGCCCTGTTTCCCGGGACAGAAAGCTTGTGAGGTTTGGCTTTCAGGTGCAGTGTGTGGCGCAGCCTGGGGTGTCCGTGGGCAGGCAGGGCTTTCTGTGCTGGCACCTTTTCCCTGCGAGGAATCCTCATTTGGATCGGGTTTTGGGGGGACTGCTAAAATGGCGGGGCGGGGCTGACCAAAGGGGGGACAGCAGCCCTGTTTCCCGGGACAGAAAGCTTGTGAGGTTTGGCTTTCAGGTGCAGTGTGTGGCGCAGCCTGGGGTGTCCGTGGGCAGGCAGGGCTTTCTGTGCTGGCGCCTTTTCCCTGCGAGGAATCCTCATTTGGATCTGGTTTTGGGGGGGCTGCTAAAATGGCGGGGCGGGTCTGACCAAAGGGGGGACAGCAGCCCTGTTTGCCGGGACAGAAAGCTTGTGAGGTTTGGCTTTCAGGTGCAGTGTGTGGCACAGCCTGGGCACTCTGTGGGCAGCCAGGGCTTTCTGTGCTGGCACCTTTTCCCTGCGAGGAATCCTCATTTGGATCGGGTTTGGATCGGGTGGCCGGCAGTGGTGGGCGGGGGTGACCAAAGAGGGGACAGCAGCCCTGTTTCCCGGGACAGAAAGCTTGTGAGGTTTGGCTTTCAGGTGCAGTGTGTGGCGCAGCCTGGGGTGTCCGTGGGCAGGCAGGGCTTTCTGTGCTGGCACCTTTTCCCTGCGAGGAATCCTCATTTGGGTCGAGTTTTGGGGGGACTGCTAAAATGGCGGGTCGGGGCTGACCAAAGGGGGGACAGCAGCCCTGTTTCCCGGGACAGAGAAAGCTTGTGAGGTTTGGCTTTCAGGTGCAGTGTGTGGCGCAGCCTGGGGTGTCCGTGGGCAGGCAGGGCTTTCTGTGCTGGCACCTTTTCCCTGCGAGGAATCCTCATTTGGGTCGTGTTTGGATCGGGTGGCTGGCAATGGCGGGGCGGGGCTGACCAAAGGGGGGACAGCAGCCCTGTTTCCCGGGACAGAAAGCTTGTGAGGTTTGGCTTTCAGGTGCAGTGTGTGGCGCAGCCTGGGCACACGGTGGTTAGGCAGGTCTTTCTGTGCTGGCACCTTTTCCCTGCGAGGAATCCTCATTTGTTTTGGGTTTGGATCGAGTGTCCGGCAGTGGCGGGGCGGGGCTGACCAAAGGAGGGACAGCAGCCCTGTTTCCCGGGACAGAAAGCTTGTGAGGTTTGGCTTTCAGGTGCAGTGTGTGGCGCAGCGTGGGCACACTGAGTGCAGGCAGGGCTTTCTGTGCTGGTGCCTTTTCCCTGCGAGGAATCCCCATTTGGATCCGGTTTGGATCGGGTGGCCGGCAATGGCGGGGCGGGGCTGACCAAAGGGGGGACAGCAGCCCTGTTTCCCGGGACAGAAAGCTTGTGAGGTTTGGCTTTCAGGTGCAGTGTGTGACGCAGCCTGGGCACTCCATGGGCAGGCAGGGCGTTCTGTGCTGGCACCTTTTCCCTGCGAGGAATCCTCATTTGGTTCGGGTTTGGATCGGGTTTGGATCGGGTGGCTGGCAATGGCGGGGCGGGGGTGACCAAAGGGGGGCCAGCAGCCCTGTTTCCCGGGACAGAAAGCTTGTGAGGTTTGGCTTTCAGGTGCAGTGTGTGGCGCAGCCTGGGGTGTCCGTGGGCAGGCAGGGCTTTCTGTGCTGGCACCTTTTCCCTGCGAGGAATCCTCATTTGGGACGAGTTTTGCGGGACTGCTAAAATGGCGGGGCGGGGCTGACCAAAGGGGGGACAGCAGCCCTGTTTCCCGGGACAGAAAGCTTGTGAGGTTTGGCTTTCAGGTGCAGTGTGTGGCGCAGCCTGGGGTGTCCGTGGGCAGGCAGGGCTTTCTGTGCTGGCACCTTTTCCCTGCGAGGAATCCTCATTTGGATCGGGTTTTGGGGGGGCTGCTAAAATGGCGGGGCGGGGCTGACCAGGGTGGGGACAGCAGCCCTGTTTCCCGGGACAGAAAGCTTGTGAGGTTTGGCTTTCAGGTGCAGTGTGTGGCACAGCCTGGGCACTCTGTGGGCAGGCAGGGCTTTCTGTGCTGGCACCTTTTCCCTGCGAGGAATCCTCATTTGGATCGAGTTTTGGGGGGCTGCTAAAATGGCGGGGCGGGGGTGACCAAAGGGGGGACAGCAGCCCTGTTTCCCGGGACAGAAAACTTGTGAGGTTTGGTTTTCAGGTGCAGTGTGTGGCGCAGCCTGGGCACTCTGTGGGCAGGCAGGGCTTTCTGTGCTGGCACCTTTTCCCTGCGAGGAATCCTCATTTGGATGGGGTTTTGGGGGGGCTGCTAAAATGGCGGGGCGGCGCTGACCAAAGGGGGGACAGCAGCCCTGTTTGCCGGGACAGAAAGCTTGTGAGGTTTGGCTTTCAGGTGCAGTGTGTGGCACAGCCTGGGCACTCTGTGGGCAGCCAGGGCTTTCTGTGCTGGCACCTTTTCCCTGCGAGGAATCCTCATTTGGATCGGGTTTGGATCGGGTGGCCGGCAGTGGTGGGCGGGGCTGACCAAAGGGGGGACAGCAGCCCTGTTTCCCGGGACAGAAAGCTTGTGAGGTTTGGCTTTCAGGTGCAGTGTGTGGCACAGCCTTGGCACTCTGTGGGCAGGCAGGGCTTTCGGTGTTGGCACCTTTTCCCTGCGAGGAATCCTCATTTGGATCGGGTTTGGATCGGGTGGCCGGCAGTGGTGGGCGGGGCTGACCAAAGGGGGACAGCAGCCCTGTTTCCCGGGACAGAAAGCTTGTGAGGTTTGGCTTTCAGGTGCAGTGTGTGGCGCAGCCTGGGGTGTCCGTGGGCAGGCAGGGCTTTCTGTGCTGGCACCTTTTCCCTGCGAGGAATCCTCATTTGGGTCGAGTTTTGGGGGGGCTGCTAAAATGGCGGGGCGGGGCTGACCAAAGGGGGGACAGCAGCCCTGTTTCCCGGGACAGAAAGCTTGTGAGGTTTGGCTTTCAGGTGCAGTGTGTGTCGCAGCCTGGGCACTCTGTGGGCAGGCAGGGCTTTCTGTGCTGGCACCTTTTCCCTGCGAGGAATCCTCATTTGGATCGGGTTTGGATCGTGTGGCCGGCAGCGGTGGGCGGGGCTGACCAAGGAGGGGGACAGCAGCCCTGTTTCCCGGGACAGAAAGCTTGTGAGGTTTGGCTTTCAGGTGCAGTGTGTGGCACAGCCTGGGCACTCTGTGGGCAGGCAGGGCTTTCGGTGCTGGCACCTTTTCCCTGCGAGGAATCCTCATTTGGATCGGGTTTGGATCGGGTGGCCGGCAGTGGTGGGCGGGGCTGACCAAAGGGTGGACAGCAGCCCTGTTTCCCGGGACAGAAAGCTTGTGAGGTTTGGCGTTCAGGTGCAGTGTGTGGCGCAGCCTGGGGTGTCCGTGGGCAGGCAGGGCTTTCTGTGCTGGCACCTTTTCCCTGCGAGGAATCCTCATTTGGATCGGGTTTTGGGGGGACTGCTAAAATGGCGGGGCGGGGCTGACCAAAGGGGGGACAGCAGCCCTGTTTCCCGGGACAGAAAGCTTGTGAGGTTTGGCTTTCAGGTGCAGTGTGTGGCGCAGCCTGGGGTGTCCGTGGGCAGGCAGGGCTTTCTGTGCTGGCGCCTTTTCCCTGCGAGGAATCCTCATTTGGATCGGGTTTTGGGGGGACTGCTAAAATGGCGGGGCGGGTCTGACCAAAGGGGGGACAGCAGCCCTGTTTCCCGGGACAGAAAGCTTGTGAGGTTTGGCTTTCAGGTGCAGTGTGTGGCGCAGCCTGGGCACTCTGTGGGCAGGCAGGGCTTTCTGTGCTGGCACCTTTTCCCTGCGAGGAATCCTCATTTGGATCGGGTTTGGATCGGGTGGCCGGCAATGGCGGGGCGGGGGTGACCAAAGGGGGGACAGCAGCCCTGTTTCCCGGGACAGAAAGCTTGTGAGGTTTGGCTTTCAGGTGCAGTGTGTGGCGCAGCCTGGGGTGTCCGTGGGCAGGCAGGGCTTTCTGTGCTGGCACCTTTTCCCTGCGAGGAATCCTCATTTGGATCGGGTTTGGATCGGGTGGCCGGCAATGGCGGGGAGGGGCTGACCAAAGGGGGGGCAGCAGCCTTGTTTCCCGGGACAGAAAGCTTGTGAGATTTGGCTTTCAGGTGCAGTGTGTGGCTCAGCCTGCGCACTCTGTGGGCAGGCAGGGCTTTCTGTGCTGGCACCTTTTCCCTGCGAGGAATCCTCATTTGGATCGGGTTTGGATCGGGTGGCCGGCAGTGGTGGGCGGGGCTGACCAAAGGGGGGACAGCAGCCCTGTTTCCCGGGACAGAAAGCTTGTGAGGTTTGGCTTTCAGGTGCATTGTGTGGCGCAGCCTGGGGTGTCCGTGGGCAGGCAGGGCTTTCTGTGCTGGCACCTTTTCCCTGCGAGGAATCCTCATTTGGATCGGGTTTGGATCGGGTGGCCGGCAATGGCGGGGCGGGGGTGACCAAAGGGGGGACAGCAGCCCTGTTTCCCGGGACAGAAAGCTTGTGAGGTTTGGCTTTCAGGTGCATTGTGTAGCACAGCCTGGGCACTCTGTGGGCAGGCAGGGCTTTCTGTGCTGGCACCTTTTCCCTGCGAGGAATCCTCATTTGGATCGGGTTTAGATCGGGTGGCCGGCAGTCGTGGGCGGGGCTGCCCAAAGGGGGGACAGCAGCCCTGTTTCCCGGGACAGAAGGCTTGTGAGGTTTGGCTTTCAGGTGCAGTGTGTGGCACAGCCTGGGGTGTCCGTGGGCAGGCAGGGCTTTCTGTGCTGGCACCTTTTCCCTGCGAGGAATCCTCATTTGGATCGGGTTTGGATCGGGTGGCCGGCAGTGGTGGGCGGGGCTGACCAAGGGGGGGGCAGCAGCCCTGTTTCCCGGGACAGAAAGCTTGTGAGGTTTGGCTTTCAGGTGCAGTGTGTGGCGCAGCCTGGGGTGTCCGTGGGCAGGCAGGGCTTTCTGTGCTGGCACCTTTTCCCTGCGAGGAATCCTCATTTGGATCTGGTTTTGGGGGGGCTGCTAAAAAGGCGGGGCGGGGGTGACCAAAGGGGGGACAGCAGCCCTGTTTCCCGGGACAGAAAGCTTGTGAGGTTTGGCTTTCAGGTGCAGTGTGTGGCACAGCCTGGGCACTCTGTGGGCAGGCAGGGCTTTCTGTGCTGGCACCTTTTCCCTGCGAGGAATCCTCATTTGGATCGGGTTTGGATCGGGTGGCCGGCAATGGCGGGGCGGGGCTGACCAAAGGGGGGACAGCAGCCTTGTTTCCCGGGACAGGAAGGTTGTGAGGTTTGGCTTTCAGGTGCAGTGTGTGGCGCAGCCTGGGGTGTCCGTGGGCAGGCAGGGCTTTCTGTGCTGGCACCTTTTCCCTGCGAGGAATCCTCATTTGGATCGGGTTTTGGGGGGGCTGCTAAAATGGCGGGGCGGGGGTGACCAAAGGGGGGACAGCAGCCCTGTTTCCCGGGACAGAAAGCTTGTAAGGTTTGGCTTTCAGGTGCATTGTGTGGCTCAGCCTGGGCACTCTGTGGGCAGGCAGGGCTTTCTGTGCTGGCACCTTTTCCCTGCGAGGAATCCTCATTTGGGTGGGGTTTGGATCGGGTGGCCGGCAATGGCGGGGCGGGGGTGACCAAAGGGGGGACAGCAGCCCTGTTTCCCGGGACAGAAAGCTTGTGAGGTTTGGCTTTCAGGTGCAGTGTGTGGCGCAGCCTGGGGTGTCCGTGGGCAGGCAGGGCTTTCTGTGCTGGCACCTTTTCCCTGCGAGGAATCCTCATTTGGATCGGGTTTGGATCGGGTGGCCGGCAATGGCGGGGCGGGGGTGACCAAAGGGGGGACAGCAGCCCTGTTTCCCGGGACAGAAAGCTTGTGAGGTTTGGCTTTCAGGTGCATTGTGTAGCACAGCCTGGGCACTCTGTGGGCAGGCAGGGCTTTCTGTGCTGGCACCTTTTCACTGGGAGGAATCCTCATTTGGATCGGGTTTAGATCGGGTGGCCGGCAGTCGTGGGCGGGGCTGCCCAAAGGGGGGACAGCAGCCCTGTTTCCCGGGACAGAAAGCTTGTGAGGTTTGGCTTTCAGGTGCAGTGTGTGGCACAGCCTGGGGTGTCCGTGGGCAGGCAGGGCTTTCTGTGCTGGCACGTTTTCCCTGCGAGGAATCCTCATTTGGATCTGGTTTTGGGGGGGCTGCTAAAAAGGCGGGGCGGGGCTGACCAAAGGGGGGACAGCAGCCTTGTTTCCCGGGACAGGAAGGTTGTGAGGTTTGGCTTTCAGGTGCAGTGTGTGGCGCAGCCTGGGGTGTCCGTGGGCAGGCAGGGCTTTCTGTGCTGGCACCTTTTCCCTGCGAGGAATCCTCATTTGGATCGGGTTTTGGGGGGGCTGCTAAAATGGCGGGGCGGGGGTGACCAAAGGGGGGACAGCAGCCCTGTTTCCCGGGACAGAAAGCTTGTGAGGTTTGGCTTTCAGGTGCAGTGTGTGGCGCAGCCTGGGGTGTCCGTGGGCAGGCAGGGCTATCTGTGCTGGCACCTTTTCCCTGCGAGGAATCCTCATTTGGATCGGGTTTGGATCGGGTGGCCGGCAATGGCGGGGCGGGGGTGACCAAAGGAGGGACAGCAGCCCTGTTTCCCGGGACAGAAAGCTTGTGAGGTTTGGCTTTCAGGTGCAGTGTGTGGCACAGCCTGGGCACTCTGTGGGCAGGCAGGGCTTTCTGTGCTGGCACCTTTTCCCTGCGAGGAATCCTCTTTTGGATTGGGTTTGGATCGGGTGGCCGGCAATGGCGGGGCTGGGCTGACCAGGGTGGGGACAGCAGCCCTGTTTCCCGGGACAGAAAGCTTGTGAGGTTTGGCTTTCAGGTGCAGTGTGTGGCGCAGCCTGGGGTGTCCGTGGGCAGGCAGGGCGTTCTGTGCTGGCACCTTTTCCCTGCGAGGAATCCTCATTTGTTTTGGGTTTGGATCGAGTGTCCGGCAGTGGCGGGGCGGGGCTGACCAAAGGAGGGACAGCAGCCCTGTTTCCCGGGACAGAAAGCTTGTGAGGTTTGGCTTTCAGGTGCAGTGTGTGGCGCAGCCTGGGGTGTCCGTGGGCAGGCAGGGTTTTCTGTGCTGGAACCTTTTCCCTGCGAGGAATCCTCATTTGGATCGGGTTTTGGGGGGGCTACTAAAATGGTGGGGCGGGGCTGACCAAAGGGGGGACAGCAGCCCTGTTTCCCGGGACAGAAAGCTTGTGAGGTTTGGCTTTCAGGTGCATTGTGTAGCACAGCCTGGGCACTCTGTGGGCAGGCAGGGCTTTCTGTGCTGGCACCTTTTCCCTGCGAGGAATCCTCATTTGGATCGGGTTTTGGGGGGGCTGCTAAAATGGCGGGGCGGGGCTGACCAAAGGGGGGACAGCAGCCCTGTTTGCCGGGACAGAAAGCTTGTGAGGTTTGGCTTTCAGGTGCAGTGTGTGGCGCAGCCTGGGGTGTCCGTGGGCAGGCAGGGCTTTCTGTGCTGGCACCTTTTCCCTGCGAGGAATCCTCATTTGGATCGGGTTTGGATCGTATGGCCGGCAATGGCGGGGCGGGGCTGACCAAAGGGGGGACAGCAGCCTTGTTTCCCGGGACAGGAAGGTTGTGAGGTTTGGCTTTCAGGTGCAGTGTGTGGCGCATCCTGGGGTGTCCGTGGGCAGGCAGGGCTTTCTGTGCTGGCACCTTTTCCCTGCGAGGAATCCTCATTTGGGTCGGGTTTGGATCGGGTGGCCGGCAATGGCGGGGCGGGGCTGACCAAAGGGGAGACAGCAGCCTTGTTTCCCGGGACAGAAAGCTTGTGAGGTTTGGCTTTCAGGTGCAGTGTGTGGCGCAGCCTGGGGTGTCCGTGGGCAGGCAGGGCTTTCTGTGCTGGCACCTTTTCCCTGCGAGGAATCCTCATTTGGATCGAGTTTTGGGGGGGCTGCTAAAATGGGGGGGGGGGGGGTGACCAAAGGGGGGACACCAGCCCTGTTTCCCGGGACAGAAAGCTTGTGAGGTTTGGCTTTCAGGTGCAGTGTGTGGCGCAGCCTGGGGTGTCCGTGGGCAGGCAGGGCTTTCTGTGCTGGCACCTTTTCCCTGCGAGGAATCCTCATTTGGATCGGGTTTTGGGGGGGCTGCCAAAATGGCGGGGCGGGGGTGACCAAAGGGGGGACAGCAGCCCTGTTTCCCGGGACAGAAAGCTTGTGAGGTTTGGCTTTCAGGTGCATTGTGTGGCGCAGCCTGGGCACTCTGTGGGCAGGCAGGGCTTTCTGTGCTGGCACCTTTTCCCTGCGAGGAATCCTCATTTGGATTGGGTTTGGATCGGGTGGCCGGCAATGGCGGGGCGGGGCTGACCAGGGTGGGGACAGCAGCCCTGTTTCCCGGGACAGAAAGCTTGTGAGGTTTGGCTTTCAGGTGCAGTGTGTGGCGCACCCTGGGGTGTCCGTGGGCAGGCAGGGCGTTCTGTGCTGGCACCTTTTCCCTGCGAGGAATCCTCATTTGTTTTGGGTTTGGATCGAGTGTCCGGCAGTGGCGGGGCGGGGGTCACCAAAGGGGGGACAGCAGGACAGAAAGCTTGTGAGGTTTGGCTTTCAGGTGCAGTGTGTGGCGCAGCCTGGGGTGTCCGTGGGCAGGCAGGGCTTTCTGTGCTGGCACCTTTTCCCTGCGAGGAATCCTCATTTGGATCGGGTTTTGGGGGGGCTGCTAAAATGGCGGGGCGGGGCTGACCAAAGGGGGGACAGCAGCCCTGTTTCCCGGGACAGAAAGCTTGTGAGGTTTGGCTTTCAGGTGCAGTGTGTGGCGCAGCCTGGGCACACGGTGGGTAGGCAGGGCTTTCTGTGCTGGCACCTTTTCCCTGCGAGGAATCCTCATTTGTTTTGGGTTTGGATCTAGTGTCCGGCAGTGGCGGGGCGGGGCTGACCCAAGGGGGACAGAAGCCCTGTTTCCCGGGACAGAAAGCTTGTGAGGTTTGGCGTTCAGGTGCAGTGTGTGGCACAGCCTGGGCACACTGAGGGCAGGCAGGGCTTTCTGTGCTGGTGCCTTTTCCCTGCGAGGAATCCCCATTTGGATCCGGTTTGGATCGAGTGGCCGGCAATGGCGGGGCGGGGCTGACCAAAGGGGGGACAGCAGCCCTGTTTCCCGGGACAGAAAGCTTGTGAGGTTTGGCTTTCAGGTGCAGTGTGTGGCACAGCCTGGGCACTCTGTGGGCAGGCAGGGCTTTTTGTGCTGGCACCTTTTCCCTGCGAGGAATCCTCATTTGGATCGAGTTTTGGGGGGGCTACTAAAATGGCGGAGCGGGGGTGACCAAAGGGGGGACAGCAGCACTGTTTCCCGGGACAGAAAGCTTGTGAGGTTTGGCTTTCAGGTGCATTGTGTGGCTCAGCCTGGGCACTCTGTGGGCAGGCAGGGCTTTCTGTGCTGGCACCTTTTCCCTGCGAGGAATCCTCATTTGGGTGGGGTTTGGATCGGGTGGCCGGCAATGGCGGGGCGGGGGTGACCAAAGGGGGACAGCAGCCCTGTTTCCCGGACAGAAAGCTTGTGAGGTTTGGCTTTCAGGTGCAGTGTGTGGCGCATCCTGGGGTGTCCGTGGGCAGGCAGGGCTTTCTGTGCTGGCACCTTTTCCCTGCGAGGAATCCTCATTTGGGTCGGGTTTGGATCGGGTGGCCGGCAATGGCGGGGCGGGGCTGACCAAAGCGGAGACAGCAGCCTTGTTTCCCGGGACAGAAAGCTTGTGAGGTTTGGCTTTCAGGTGCAGTGTGTGGCGCAGCCTGGGGTGTCCGTGGGCAGGCAGGGCTATCTGTGCTGGCACCTTTTCCCTGCGAGGAATCCTCATTTGGATCGGGTTTGGATCGGGTGGCCGGCAATGGCGGGGCGGGGGTGACCAAAGGGGGGACAGCAGCCCTGTTTCCCGGGACAGAAAGCTTGTGAGGTTTGGCTTTCAGGTGCAGTGTGTGGCACAGCCTGGGCACTCTGTGGGCAGGCAGGGCTTTCTGTGCTGGCACCTTTTCCCTGCGAGGAATCCTCATTTGGATCTGGTTTGGATCGGGTGGCCGGCAATGGTGGGCGGGGCTGAACAAAGGGGGGACAGCAGCCCTGTTTCCCGGGACAGAAAGCTTGTGAGGTTTGGCTTTCAGGTGCATTGTGTGGCGCAGCCTGGGGTGTCCGTGGGCAGGCAGGGCTTTCTGTGCTGGCACCTTTTCCCTGCGAGGAATCCTCATTTGGATCGGGTTTTGGGGTGGCTGCTAAAATGGCGGGGCGGGGCTGACCAAAGGGGGGACAGCAGCCCTGTTTCCCTGGACAGAAAGCTTGTGAGGTTTGGCTTTCAGGTGCAGTGTGCGGCGCAGCCTGGGCACTCTGTGGGCAGGCAGGGCTTTCTGTGCTGGCACCTTTTCCCTGCGAGGAATCCTCGTTTGGATTGGGTTTGGATCGGGTGGCCGGCAATGGCGGGGCTGGGCTGACCAGGGTGGGGACAGCAGCCCTGTTTCCCGGGACAGAAAGCTTGTGAGGTTTGGCTTTCAGGTGCAGTGTGTGGCGCAGCCTGGGGTGTCCGTGGGCAGGCAGGGCTTTCTGTGCTGGAACCTTTTCCCTGCGAGGAATCCTCATTTGGATCTGGTTTTGGGGGGGCTACTAAAATGGTGGGGCGGGGCTGACCAAGGGTGGGGACAGCAGCCCTGTTTCCCGGGACAGAAAGCTTGTGAGGTTTGGCTTTCAGGTGCAGTGTGTGGCGCAGCCTGGGCACACGGTGGGCAGGCAGGGCTTTCTGTGCTGGCACCTTTTCCCTGCGAGGAATCCTCATTTGTTTTGGGTTTGGATCGAGTGTCCGGCAGTGGCGGGGCGGGGCTGACCAAAGGGGGGACAGCAGCCCTGTTTCCCGGGACAGAAAGCTTGTGAGGTTTGGCTTTCAGGTGCATTGTGTAGCACAGCCTGGGCACTCTGTGGGCAGGCAGGGCTTTCTGTGCTGGCACCTTTTCCCTGCGAGGAATCCTCATTTGGATCGGGTTTTGGGGGGGCTGCTAAAATGGCGGGGCGGGGCTGACCAAAGGGGGGACAGCAGCCCTGTTTCCCGGGACAGAAAGCTTGTGAGGTTTGGCTTTCAGGTGCAGTGTGTGGCGCAGCCTGGGGTGTCCGTGGGCAGGCAGGGCTTTCTGTGCTGGCACCTTTTCCCTGCGAGGAATCCTCATTTGGATCGGGTTTTGGGGGGGCTGCTAAAATGGCGGGGCGGGGGTGACCAAAAGGGGGACAGCAGCCCTGTTTCCCGGGACAGAAAGCTTGTGAGGTTTGGCTTTCAGGTGCATTGTGTATCACAGCCTGGGCACTCTGTGGGCAGGCAGGGCTTTCTGTGCTGGCACCTTTTCCCTGCGAGGAATCCTCATTTGGATCGGGTTTTGGGGGGGCTGCTAAAATGGCGGGGCGGGGGTGACCAAAGGGGGGACAGCAGCCCTGTTTCCCGGGACAGAAAGCTTGTGAGGTTTGGCTTTCAGGTGCAGTGTGTGGCACAGCCTGGGCACTCTGTGGGCAGGCAGGGCTTTCTGTGCTGGCACCTTTTCCCTGCGAGGAATCCTCATTTGGATCGGGTTTGGATCGGGTGGCCGGCAGTGGTGGGCGGTGCTGACCAAGGGTGGGGACAGCAGCCCTGTTTCCCGGGACAGAAAGCTTGTGAGGTTTGGCTTTCAGGTGAAGTGTGTGGCGCAGCCTGGGCACTCCGTGGGCAGCCAGGGCTTTCTGTGCTGGCACCTTTTCCCTGCGAGGAATCCTCATTTGGATCGGGTTTGGATCGTGTGGCCGGCAGTGGTGGGCGGGGCTGACCAAGGGGGGGGCAGCAGCCCTGTTTCCCGGGACAGAAAGCTTGTGAGGTTTGGCTTTCAGGTGCAGTGTGTGGCGCAGCCTGGGGTGTCCGTGGGCAGGCAGGGCTTTCTGTTCTGGCACCTTTTCCCTGCGAGGAATCCTCATTTGGATCAGGTTTTGGGGGGGCTGCTAAAATGGTGGGGCGGGGGTGACCAAGGTGGGGGACAGCAGCCCTGTTTCCCGGGACAGAAAGCTTGTGAGGTTTGGCTTTCAGGTGCAGTGTGTGGTACAGCCTGGGCACTCTGTGGGCAGGCAGGGCTTTCTGTGCTGGCACCTTTTCCCTGCGAGGAATCCTCATTTGGATCGGGTTTGGATCGTATGGCCGGCAATGGCGGGGCGGGGCTGACCAAAGGGGGGACAGCAGCCTTGTTTCCCGGGATAGGAAGGTTGTGAGGTTTGGCTTTCAGGTGCAGTGTGTGGCGCATCCTGGGGTGTCCGTGGGCAGGCAGGGCTTTCTGTGCTGGCACCTTTTCCCTGCGAGGAATCCTCATTTGGGTCGGGTTTGGATCGGGTGGCCGGCAATGGCGGGGCGGGGCTGACCAAAGGGGAGACAGCAGCCTTGTTTCCC
The DNA here is from genome assembly GCF_036250125.1 of Pseudopipra pipra. Taxonomy (NCBI): domain Eukaryota; kingdom Metazoa; phylum Chordata; class Aves; order Passeriformes; family Pipridae; genus Pseudopipra; species Pseudopipra pipra. The sequence continues at coordinate 102,314 of NW_026991239.1, forward strand.
GGGACAGAAAGCTTGTGAGGTTTGGCTTTCAGGTGCATTGTGTGGCGCAGCCTGGGCACTCTGTGGGCAGGCAGGGCTTTCTGTGCTGGCACCTTTTCCCTGCGAGGAATCCTCATTTGGATTGGGTTTGGATCGGGTGGCCGGCAATGGCGGGGCGGGGCTGACCAGGGTGGGGACAGCAGCCCTGTTTCCCGGGACAGAAAGCTTGTGAGGTTTGGCTTTCAGGTGCAGTGTGTGGCGCACCCTGGGGTGTCCGTGGGCAGGCAGGGCGTTCTGTGCTGGCACCTTTTCCCTGCGAGGAATCCTCATTTGTTTTGGGTTTGGATCGAGTGTCCGGCAGTGGCGGGGCGGGGGTCACCAAAGGGGGGACAGCAGCCCTGTTTCCCGGGACAGAAAGCTTGTGAGGTTTGGCTTTCAGGTGCAGTGTGTGGCGCAGCCTGGGGTGTCCGTGGGCAGGCAGGGCTTTCTGTGCTGGCACCTTTTCCCTGCGAGGAATCCTCATTTGGATCGGGTTTTGGGGGGGCTGCTAAAATGGCGGGGCGGGGCTGACCAAAGGGGGGACAGCAGCCCTGTTTCCCGGGACAGAAAGCTTGTGAGGTTTGGCTTTCAGGTGCATTGTGTGGCTCAGCCTGGGCACTCTGTGGGGAGGCAGGGCTTTCTGTGCTGGCACCTTTTCCCTGCGAGGAATCCTCATTTGGATCGGGTTTGGATCGGGTGGCCGGCAATGGCGGGGCGGGGCTGACCAAAGGGGAGACAGCAGCCCTGTTTCCCGGGACAGAAAGCTTGTGAGGTTTGGCTTTCAGGTGCAGTGTGTGGCGCAGCCTGGGCACTCTGTGGGCAGGCAGGGCTTTCTGTGCTGGCACCTTTTCCCTGCGAGGAATCCTCATTTGGGTCGGGTTTGGATCGGTTGGCCGGCAGTGGTGGGCGGGGCTGACCAAAGGGGGGACAGCAGCCCTGTTTCCCGGGACAGAAAGCTTGTGAGGTTTGGCTTTCAGGTGCAGTGTGTGGCGCAGCCTGGGGTGTCCGTGGGCAGGCAGGGCTTTCTGTGCTGGCACCTTTTCCCTGCGAGGAATCCTCATTTGGGTCGGGTTTGGATCGGTTGGCCGGCAGTGGTGGGCGGGGCTGACCAAAGGGGGGACAGCAGCCCTGTTTCCCGGGACAGAAAGCTTGTGAGGTTTGGCTTTCAGGTGCAGTGTGTGGCGCAGCCTGGGGTGTCCGTGGGCAGGCAGGGCTTTCTGTGCTGGCACCTTTTCCCTGCGAGGAATCCTCATTTGGGTCGTGTTTGGATCGGGTGGCTGGCAATGGCGGGGCGGGGCTGACCAAAGGGGGGACAGCAGCCCTGTTTCCCGGGACAGAAAGCTTGTGAGGTTTGGCTTTCAGGTGCAGTGTGTGGCGCAGCCTGGGCACACGGTGGTTAGGCAGGTCTTTCTGTGCTGGCACCTTTTCCCTGCGAGGAATCCTCATTTGTTTTGGGTTTGGATCGAGTGTCCGGCAGTGGCGGGGCGGGGCTGACCAAAGGAGGGACAGCAGCCCTGTTTCCCGGGACAGAAAGCTTGTGAGGTTTGGCTTTCAGGTGCAGTGTGTGGCGCAGCGTGGGCACACTGAGTGCAGGCAGGGCTTTCTGTGCTGGTGCCTTTTCCCTGCGAGGAATCCCCATTTGGATCCGGTTTGGATCGGGTGGCCGGCAATGGCGGGGCGGGGCTGACCAAAGGGGGGACAGCAGCCCTGTTTCCCGGGACAGAAAGCTTGTGAGGTTTGGCTTTCAGGTGCAGTGTGTGGCGCAGCCTGGGCACTCCATGGGCAGGCAGGGCGTTCTGTGCTGCCACCTTTTCCCTGCGAGGAATCCTCATTTGGATCGGGTTTGGATCGGGTTTGGATCGGGTGGCTGGCAATGGCGGGGCGGGGGTGACCAAAGGGGGGACAGCAGCCCTGTTTCCCGGGACAGAAAGCTTGTGAGGTTTGGCTTTCAGGTGCAGTGTGTGGCGCAGCCTGGGGTGTCCGTGGGCAGGCAGGGCTTTCTGTGCTGGCACCTTTTCCCTGCGAGGAATCCTCATTTGGATCGGGTTTGGATCGGGTGGCCGGCAATGGCGGGGCGGGGCTGACCAAAGGGGATACAGCAGCCCTGTTTCCCGGGACAGAAAGCTTGTGAGGTTTGGCTTTCAGGTGCAGTGTGTGGCACAGCCTGGGCACTCTGTGGGCAGGCAGGGCTTTCTGTGCTGGCACCTTTTCCCTGCGAGGAATCGTCATTTGGATCGGGTTTTGGGGGGGCTGCTAAAATGGCGGGGCGGGGCTGACCAAAGGGGGGACAGCAGCCCTGTTTCCCGGGACAGAAAGCTTGTGAGGTTTGGCTTTCAGGTGCAGTGTGTGGCACAGCCTGGGCACTCTGTGGGCAGCCAGGGCTTTCTGTGCTGGCACCTTTTCCCTGCGAGGAATCCTCATTTGGATCGGGTTTGGATCGGGTGGCCGGCAGTGGTGGGCGGGGCTGACCAAAGGGGGGACAGCAGCCCTGTTTCCCGGGACAGAAAGCTTGTGAGGTTTGGCTTTCAGGTGCAGTGTGTGGCGCAGCCTGGGGTGTCCGTGGGCAGGCAGGGCTTTCTGTGCTGGCACCTTTTCCCTGCGAGGAATCCTCATTTGGGTCGAGTTTTGGGGGGGCTGCTAAAATGGCGGGGCGGGGCTGACCAAAGGGGGGACAGCAGCCCTGTTTCCCGGGACAGAAAGCTTGTGAGGTTTGGCTTTCAGGTGCAGTGTGTGTCGCAGCCTGGGCACTCTGTGGTCAGGCAGGGTTTTCTGTGCTGGCACCTTTTCCCTGCGAGGAATCCTCATTTGGATCGGGTTTGGATCGGGTGGCCGGCAATGGCGGGGCGGGGGTGACCAAAGGGGGGACAGCAGCCCTGTTTCCCGGGACAGAAAGCTTGTGAGGTTTGGCTTTCAGGTGCAGTGTGTGGCGCAGCCTGGGGTGTCCGTGGGCAGGCAGGGCTTTCTGTGCTGGCACCTTTTCCCTGCGAGGAATCCTCATTTGGATCGGGTTTGGATCGGGTGGCCGGCAATGGCGGGGAGGGGCTGACCAAAGGGGGGGCAGCAGCCCTGTTTCCCGGGACAGAAAGCTTGTGAGATTTGGCTTTCAGGTGCAGTGTGTGGCTCAGCCTGGGCACTCTGTGGGCAGGCAGGGCTTTCTGTGCTGGCACCTTTTCCCTGCGAGGAATCCTCATTTGGATCGGGTTTGGATCGGGTGGCCGGCAGTGGTGGGCGGGGCTGACCAAAGGGGGGACAGCAGCCCTGTTTCCCGGGACAGAAAGCTTGTGAGGTTTGGCTTTCAGGTGCATTGTGTGGCACAGCCTGGGGTGTCCGTGGGCAGGCAGGGCTTTCTGTGCTGGCACCTTTTCCCTGCGAGGAATCCTCATTTGGATCGGGTTTTGGGGGGGCTGCTAAAATGGCGGGGCGGGGCTGACCAAAGGGGGGACAGCAGCCTTGTTTCCCGGGACAGAAAGCTTGTGAGGTTTGGCTTTCAGGTGCATTGTGTGGCTCAGCCTGGGCACTCTGTGGGCAGGCAGGGCTTTCTGTGCTGGCACCTTTTCCCTGCGAGGAATCCTCATTTGGATCGGGTTTGGATCGGGTGGCCGGCAATGGCGGGGCGGGGCTGACCAAAGGGGAGACAGCAGCCCTGTTTCCCGGGACAGAAAGCTTGTGAGGTTTGGCTTTCAGGTGCAGTGTGTGGCACAGCCTGGGCACTCTGTGGGCAGGCAGGGCTTTCGGTGCTGGCACCTTTTCCCTGCGAGGAATCCTCATTTGGATCGGGTTTGGATCGGGTGGCCGGCAGTGGTGGGCGGGGCTGACCAAAGGGGGGACAGCAGCCCTGTTTCCCGGGACAGAAAGCTTGTGAGGTTTGGCTTTCAGGTGCAGTGTGTGGCGCAGCCTGGGGTGTCCGTGGGCAGGCAGGGCTTTCTGTGCTGGCACCTTTTCCCTGCGAGGAATCCTCATTTGGATCGGGTTTTGGGGGGGCTGCTAAAATGGCGGGGCGGGGCTGACCAAAGGGGGGACAGCAGCCCTGTTTCCCGTGACAGAAAGCTTGTGAGGTTTGGCTTTCAGGTGCAGTGTGTGGCACAGCCTGGGCACTCTGTGGGCAGGCAGGGCTTTCTGTGCTGGCACCTTTTCCCTGCGAGGAATCCTCATTTGGATCGAGTTTTGGGGGGGCTGCTAAAATGGCGGGGGGGGGTGACCAAAGGGGGGACAGCAGCCCTGTTTCCCGGGACAGAAAGCTTGTGAGGTTTGGCTTTCAGGTGCAGTGTGTGGCGTATCCTGGGGTGTCCGTGGGCAGGCAGGGCTTTCTGTGCTGGCACCTTTTCCCTGCGAGGAATCCTCATTTGGGTCGGGTTTGGATCGGGTGGCCGGCAATGGCGGGGCGGGGCTGACCAAAGCGGAGACAGCAGCCTTGTTTCCCGGGACAGAAAGCTTGTGAGGTTTGGCTTTCAGGTGCAGTGTGTGGCGCAGCCTGGGGTGTCCGTGGGCAGGCAGGGCTATCTGTGCTGGCACCTTTTCCCTGCGAGGAATCCTCATTTGGATCGGGTTTGGATCGGGTGGCCGGCAATGGCGGGGCGGGGGTGACCAAAGGAGGGACAGCAGCCCTGTTTCCCGGGACAGAAAGCTTGTGAGGTTTGGCTTTCAGGTGCAGTGTGTGGCACAGCCTGGGCACTCTGTGGGCAGGCAGGGCTTTCTGTGCTGGCACCTTTTCCCTGCGAGGAATCCTCTTTTGGATTGGGTTTGGATCGGGTGGCCGGCAATGGCGGGGCTGGGCTGACCAGGGTGGGGACAGCAGCCCTGTTTCCCGGGACAGAAAGCTTGTGAGGTTTGGCTTTCAGGTGCAGTGTGTGGCGCAGCCTGGGGTGTCCGTGGGCAGGCAGGGCGTTCTGTGCTGGCACCTTTTCCCTGCGAGGAATCCTCATTTGTTTTGGGTTTGGATCGAGTGTCCGGCAGTGGCGGGGCGGGGCTGACCAAAGGAGGGACAGCAGCCCTGTTTCCCGGGACAGAAAGCTTGTGAGGTTTGGCTTTCAGGTGCAGTGTGTGGCGCAGCCTGGGGTGTCCGTGGGCAGGCAGGGTTTTCTGTGCTGGAACCTTTTCCCTGCGAGGAATCCTCATTTGGATCGGGTTTTGGGGGGGCTACTAAAATGGTGGGGCGGGGCTGACCAAAGGGGGGACAGCAGCCCTGTTTCCCGGGACAGAAAGCTTGTGAGGTTTGGCTTTCAGGTGCAGTGTGTGGCTCAGCCTGGGCACTCTGTGGGGAGGCAGGGCTTTCTGTGCTGGCACCTTTTCCCTGCGAGGAATCCTCATTTGGATCGGGTTTGGATCGGGTGGCCGGCAATGGCGGGGCGGGGCTGACCAAAGGGGAGACAGCAGCCCTGTTTCCCGGGACAGAAAGCTTGTGAGGTTTGGCTTTCAGGTGCAGTGTGTGGCGCAGCCTGGGCACTCTGTGGGCAGGCAGGGCTTTCTGTGCTGGCACCTTTTCCCTGCGAGGAATCCTCATTTGGGTCGGGTTTGGATCGGTTGGCCGGCAGTGGTGGGCGGGGCTGACCAAAGGGGGGACAGCAGCCCTGTTTCCCGGGACAGAAAGCTTGTGAGGTTTGGCTTTCAGGTGCAGTGTGTGGCGCAGCCTGGGGTGTCCGTGGGCAGGCAGGGCTTTCTGTGCTGGCACCTTTTCCCTGCGAGGAATCCTCATTTGGGTCGGGTTTGGATCGGTTGGCCGGCAGTGGTGGGCGGGGCTGACCAAAGGGGGGACAGCAGCCCTGTTTCCCGGGACAGAAAGCTTGTGAGGTTTGGCTTTCAGGTGCAGTGTGTGGCGCAGCCTGGGGTGTCCGTGGGCAGGCAGGGCTTTCTGTGCTGGCACCTTTTCCCTGCGAGGAATCCTCATTTGGGTCGTGTTTGGATCGGGTGGCTGGCAATGGCGGGGCGGGGCTGACCAAAGGGGGGACAGCAGCCCTGTTTCCCGGGACAGAAAGCTTGTGAGGTTTGGCTTTCAGGTGCAGTGTGTGGCGCAGCCTGGGCACACGGTGGTTAGGCAGGTCTTTCTGTGCTGGCACCTTTTCCCTGCGAGGAATCCTCATTTGTTTTGGGTTTGGATCGAGTGTCCGGCAGTGGCGGGGCGGGGCTGACCAAAGGAGGGACAGCAGCCCTGTTTCCCGGGACAGAAAGCTTGTGAGGTTTGGCTTTCAGGTGCAGTGTGTGGCGCAGCGTGGGCACACTGAGTGCAGGCAGGGCTTTCTGTGCTGGTGCCTTTTCCCTGCGAGGAATCCCCATTTGGATCCGGTTTGGATCGGGTGGCCGGCAATGGCGGGGCGGGGCTGACCAAAGGGGGGACAGCAGCCCTGTTTCCCGGGACAGAAAGCTTGTGAGGTTTGGCTTTCAGGTGCAGTGTGTGGCGCAGCCTGGGCACTCCATGGGCAGGCAGGGCGTTCTGTGCTGCCACCTTTTCCCTGCGAGGAATCCTCATTTGGATCGGGTTTGGATCGGGTTTGGATCGGGTGGCTGGCAATGGCGGGGCGGGGGTGACCAAAGGGGGGACAGAAGCCCTGTTTCCCGGGACAGAAAGCTTGTGAGGTTTGGCTTTCAGGTGCAGTGTGTGGCGCAGCCTGGGGTGTCCGTGGGCAGGCAGGGCTTTCTGTGCTGGCACCTTTTCCCTGCGAGGAATCCTCATTTGGATCGGGTTTGGATCGGGTGGCCGGCAATGGCGGGGCTGGGCTGACCAAAGGGGATACAGCAGCCCTGTTTCCCGGGACAGAAAGCTTGTGAGGTTTGGCTTTCAGGTGCAGTGTGTGGCACAGCCTGGGCACTCTGTGGGCAGGCAGGGCTTTCTGTGCTGGCACCTTTTCCCTGCGAGGAATCGTCATTTGGATCGGGTTTTGGGGGGGCTGCTAAAATGGCGGGGCGGGGCTGACCAAAGGGGGGACAGCAGCCCTGTTTCCCGGGACAGAAAGCTTGTGAGGTTTGGCTTTCAGGTGCAGTGTGTGGCACAGCCTGGGCACTCTGTGGGCAGCCAGGGCTTTCTGTGCTGGCACCTTTTCCCTGCGAGGAATCCTCATTTGGATCGGGTTTGGATCGGGTGGCCGGCAGTGGTGGGCGGGGCTGACCAAAGGGGGGACAGCAGCCCTGTTTCCCGGGACAGAAAGCTTGTGAGGTTTGGCTTTCAGGTGCAGTGTGTGGCGCAGCCTGGGGTGTCCGTGGGCAGGCAGGGCTTTCTGTGCTGGCACCTTTTCCCTGCGAGGAATCCTCATTTGGGTCGAGTTTTGGGGGGGCTGCTAAAATGGCGGGGCGGGGCTGACCAAAGGGGGGACAGCAGCCCTGTTTCCCGGGACAGAAAGCTTGTGAGGTTTGGCTTTCAGGTGCAGTGTGTGTCGCAGCCTGGGCACTCTGTGGTCAGGCAGGGTTTTCTGTGCTGGCACCTTTTCCCTGCGAGGAATCCTCATTTGGATCGGGTTTGGATCGGGTGGCCGGCAATGGCGGGGCGGGGGTGACCAAAGGGGGGACAGCAGCCCTGTTTCCCGGGACAGAAAGCTTGTGAGGTTTGGCTTTCAGGTGCAGTGTGTGGCGCAGCCTGGGGTGTCCGTGGGCAGGCAGGGCTTTCTGTGCTGGCACCTTTTCCCTGCGAGGAATCCTCATTTGGATCGGGTTTGGATCGGGTGGCCGGCAATGGCGGGGAGGGGCTGACCAAAGGGGGGGCAGCAGCCCTGTTTCCCGGGACAGAAAGCTTGTGAGATTTGGCTTTCAGGTGCAGTGTGTGGCTCAGCCTGGGCACTCTGTGGGCAGGCAGGGCTTTCTGTGCTGGCACCTTTTCCCTGCGAGGAATCCTCATTTGGATCGGGTTTGGATCGGGTGGCCGGCAGTGGTGGGCGGGGCTGACCAAAGGGGGGACAGCAGCCCTGTTTCCCGGGACAGAAAGCTTGTGAGGTTTGGCTTTCAGGTGCATTGTGTGGCACAGCCTGGGGTGTCCGTGGGCAGGCAGGGCTTTCTGTGCTGGCACCTTTTCCCTGCGAGGAATCCTCATTTGGATCGGGTTTTGGGGGGGCTGCTAAAATGGCGGGGCGGGGCTGACCAAAGGGGGGACAGCAGCCTTGTTTCCCGGGACAGAAAGCTTGTGAGGTTTGGCTTTCAGGTGCATTGTGTGGCTCAGCCTGGGCACTCTGTGGGCAGGCAGGGCTTTCTGTGCTGGCACCTTTTCCCTGCGAGGAATCCTCATTTGGATCGGGTTTTGGGGGGGCTGCTAAAATGGCGGGGCGGGGCTGACCAAAGGGGGGACAGCAGCCCTGTTTCCCGTGACAGAAAGCTTGTGAGGTTTGGCTTTCAGGTGCAGTGTGTGGCACAGCCTGGGCACTCTGTGGGCAGGCAGGGCTTTCTGTGCTGGCACCTTTTCCCTGCGAGGAATCCTCATTTGGATCGAGTTTTGGGGGGGCTGCTAAAATGGCGGGGGGGGGTGACCAAAGGGGGGACAGCAGCCCTGTTTCCCGGGACAGAAAGCTTGTGAGGTTTGGCTTTCAGGTGCAGTGTGTGGCGTATCCTGGGGTGTCCGTGGGCAGGCAGGGCTTTCTGTGCTGGCACCTTTTCCCTGCGAGGAATCCTCATTTGGGTCGGGTTTGGATCGGGTGGCCGGCAATGGCGGGGCGGGGCTGACCAAAGCGGAGACAGCAGCCTTGTTTCCCGGGACAGAAAGCTTGTGAGGTTTGGCTTTCAGGTGCAGTGTGTGGCGCAGCCTGGGGTGTCCGTGGGCAGGCAGGGCTATCTGTGCTGGCACCTTTTCCCTGCGAGGAATCCTCATTTGGATCGGGTTTGGATCGGGTGGCCGGCAATGGCGGGGCGGGGGTGACCAAAGGAGGGACAGCAGCCCTGTTTCCCGGGACAGAAAGCTTGTGAGGTTTGGCTTTCAGGTGCAGTGTGTGGCACAGCCTGGGCACTCTGTGGGCAGGCAGGGCTTTCTGTGCTGGCACCTTTTCCCTGCGAGGAATCCTCTTTTGGATTGGGTTTGGATCGGGTGGCCGGCAATGGCGGGGCTGGGCTGACCAGGGTGGGGACAGCAGCCCTGTTTCCCGGGACAGAAAGCTTGTGAGGTTTGGCTTTCAGGTGCAGTGTGTGGCGCAGCCTGGGGTGTCCGTGGGCAGGCAGGGCGTTCTGTGCTGGCACCTTTTCCCTGCGAGGAATCCTCATTTGTTTTGGGTTTGGATCGAGTGTCCGGCAGTGGCGGGGCGGGGCTGACCAAAGGAGGGACAGCAGCCCTGTTTCCCGGGACAGAAAGCTTGTGAGGTTTGGCTTTCAGGTGCAGTGTGTGGCGCAGCCTGGGGTGTCCGTGGGCAGGCAGGGTTTTCTGTGCTGGAACCTTTTCCCTGCGAGGAATCCTCATTTGGATCGGGTTTTGGGGGGGCTACTAAAATGGTGGGGCGGGGCTGACCAAAGGGGGGACAGCAGCCCTGTTTCCCGGGACAGAAAGCTTGTGAGGTTTGGCTTTCAGGTGCATTGTGTAGCACAGCCTGGGCACTCTGTGGGCAGGCAGGGCTTTCTGTGCTGGCACCTTTTCCCTGCGAGGAATCCTCATTTGGATCGGGTTTTGGGGGGGCTGCTAAAATGGCGGGGCGGGGCTGACCAAAGGGGGGACAGCAGCCCTGTTTGCCGGGACAGAAAGCTTGTGAGGTTTGGCTTTCAGGTGCAGTGTGTGGCGCAGCCTGGGGTGTCCGTGGGCAGGCAGGGCTTTCTGTGCTGGCACCTTTTCCCTGCGAGGAATCCTCATTTGGATCGGGTTTGGATCGTATGGCCGGCAATGGCGGGGCGGGGCTGACCAAAGGGGGGACAGCAGCCTTGTTTCCCGGGACAGGAAGGTTGTGAGGTTTGGCTTTCAGGTGCAGTGTGTGGCGCATCCTGGGGTGTCCGTGGGCAGGCAGGGCTTTCTGTGCTGGCACCTTTTCCCTGCGAGGAATCCTCATTTGGGTCGGGTTTGGATCGGGTGGCCGGCAATGGCGGGGCGGGGCTGACCAAAGGGGAGACAGCAGCCTTGTTTCCCGGGACAGAAAGCTTGTGAGGTTTGGCTTTCAGGTGCAGTGTGTGGCGCAGCCTGGGGTGTCCGTGGGCAGGCAGGGCTTTCTGTGCTGGCACCTTTTCCCTGCGAGGAATCCTCATTTGGATCGAGTTTTGGGGGGGCTGCTAAAATGGGGGGGGGGGGGGGTGACCAAAGGGGGGACACCAGCCCTGTTTCCCGGGACAGAAAGCTTGTGAGGTTTGGCTTTCAGGTGCAGTGTGTGGCGCAGCCTGGGGTGTCCGTGGGCAGGCAGGGCTTTCTGTGCTGGCACCTTTTCCCTGCGAGGAATCCTCATTTGGATCGGGTTTTGGGGGGGCTGCCAAAATGGCGGGGCGGGGGTGACCAAAGGGGGGACAGCAGCCCTGTTTCCCGGGACAGAAAGCTTGTGAGGTTTGGCTTTCAGGTGCATTGTGTGGCGCAGCCTGGGCACTCTGTGGGCAGGCAGGGCTTTCTGTGCTGGCACCTTTTCCCTGCGAGGAATCCTCATTTGGATTGGGTTTGGATCGGGTGGCCGGCAATGGCGGGGCGGGGCTGACCAGGGTGGGGACAGCAGCCCTGTTTCCCGGGACAGAAAGCTTGTGAGGTTTGGCTTTCAGGTGCAGTGTGTGGCGCACCCTGGGGTGTCCGTGGGCAGGCAGGGCGTTCTGTGCTGGCACCTTTTCCCTGCGAGGAATCCTCATTTGTTTTGGGTTTGGATCGAGTGTCCGGCAGTGGCGGGGCGGGGGTCACCAAAGGGGGGACAGCAGCCCTGTTTGCCGGGACAGAAAGCTTGTGAGGTTTGGCTTTCAGGTGCAGTGTGTGGCGCAGCCTGGGGTGTCCGTGGGCAGGCAGGGCTTTCTGTGCTGGCACCTTTTCCCTGCGAGGAATCCTCATTTGGATCGGGTTTTGGGGGGGCTGCTAAAATGGCGGGGCGGGGCTGAACAAAGGGGGGACAGCAGCCCTGTTTCCCGGGACAGAAAGCTTGTGAGGTTTGGCTTTCAGGTGCAGTGTGTGGCGCAGCCTGGGCACTCTGTGGGTAGGCAGGGCTTTCTGTGCTGGCACCTTTTCCCTGCGAGGAATCCTCATTTGTTTTGGGTTTGGATCTAGTGTCCGGCAGTGGCGGGGCGGGGCTGACCCAAGGGGGGACAGAAGCCCTGTTTCCCGGGACAGAAAGCTTGTGAGGTTTGGCGTTCAGGTGCAGTGTGTGGCACAGCCTGGGCACACTGAGGGCAGGCAGGGCTTTCTGTGCTGGTGCCTTTTCCCTGCGAGGAATCCCCATTTGGATCCGGTTTGGATCGAGTGGCCGGCAATGGCGGGGCGGGGCTGACCAAAGGGGGGACAGCAGCCCTGTTTCCCGGGACAGAAAGCTTGTGAGGTTTGGCTTTCAGGTGCAGTGTGTGGCACAGCCTGGGCACTCTGTGGGCAGGCAGGGCTTTTTGTGCTGGCACCTTTTCCCTGCGAGGAATCCTCATTTGGATCGAGTTTTGGGGGGGCTACTAAAATGGCGGAGCGGGGGTGACCAAAGGGGGGACAGCAGCACTGTTTCCCGGGACAGAAAGCTTGTGAGGTTTGGCTTTCAGGTGCATTGTGTGGCTCAGCCTGGGCACTCTGTGGGCAGGCAGGGCTTTCTGTGCTGGCACCTTTTCCCTGCGAGGAATCCTCATTTGGGTGGGGTTTGGATCGGGTGGCCGGCAATGGCGGGGCGGGGGTGACCAAAGGGGGGACAGCAGCCCTGTTTCCCGGGACAGAAAGCTTGTGAGGTTTGGCTTTCAGGTGCAGTGTGTGGCGCATCCTGGGGTGTCCGTGGGCAGGCAGGGCTTTCTGTGCTGGCACCTTTTCCCTGCGAGGAATCCTCATTTGGGTCGGGTTTGGATCGGGTGGCCGGCAATGGCGGGGCGGGGCTGACCAAAGCGGAGACAGCAGCCTTGTTTCCCGGGACAGAAAGCTTGTGAGGTTTGGCTTTCAGGTGCAGTGTGTGGCGCAGCCTGGGGTGTCCGTGGGCAGGCAGGGCTATCTGTGCTGGCACCTTTTCCCTGCGAGGAATCCTCATTTGGATCGGGTTTGGATCGGGTGGCCGGCAATGGCGGGGCGGGGGTGACCAAAGGGGGGACAGCAGCCCTGTTTCCCGGGACAGAAAGCTTGTGAGGTTTGGCTTTCAGGTGCAGTGTGTGGCACAGCCTGGGCACACTGTGGGCAGGCAGGGCTTTCTGTGCTGGCACCTTTTCCCTGCGAGGAATCCTCATTTGGATCGGGTTTGGATCGGGTGGCCGGCAATGGTGGGCGGGGCTGAACAAAGGGGGACAGCAGCCCTGTTTCCCGGGACAGAAAGCTTGTGAGGTTTGGCTTTCAGGTGCATTGTGTGGCGCAGCCTGGGGTGTCCGTGGGCAGGCAGGGCTTTCTGTGCTGGCACCTTTTCCCTGCGAGGAATCCTCATTTGGATCGGGTTTTGGGGTGGCTGCTAAAATGGCGGGGCGGGGCTGACCAAAGGGGGGACAGCAGCCCTGTTTCCCTGGACAGAAAGCTTGTGAGGTTTGGCTTTCAGGTGCAGTGTGCGGCGCAGCCTGGGCACTCTGTGGGCAGGCAGGGCTTTCTGTGCTGGCACCTTTTCCCTGCGAGGAATCCTCGTTTGGATTGGGTTTGGATCGGGTGGCCGGCAATGGCGGGGCTGGGCTGACCAGGGTGGGGACAGCAGCCCTGTTTCCCGGGACAGAAAGCTTGTGAGGTTTGGCTTTCAGGTGCAGTGTGTGGCGCAGCCTGGGGTGTCCGTGGGCAGGCAGGGCTTTCTGTGCTGGAACCTTTTCCCTGCGAGGAATCCTCATTTGGATCTGGTTTTGGGGGGGCTACTAAAATGGTGGGGCGGGGCTGACCAAAGGGGGGACAGCAGCCCTGTTTCCCGGGACAGAAAGCTTGTGAGGTTTGGCTTTCAGGTGCAGTGTGTGGCGCAGCCTGGGCACACGGTGGGCAGGCAGGGCTTTCTGTGCTGGCACCTTTTCCCTGCGAGGAATCCTCATTTGGATCGGGTTTGGATGGAGTGGCCGGCAGTGGCGGGGCGGGGCTGACCAAAGGGGGGACAGCAGCCCTGTTTCCCGGGACAGAAAGCTTGTGAGGTTTGGCTTTCAGGTGCATTGTGTAGCACAGCCTGGGCACTCTGTGGGCAGGCAGGGCTTTCTGTGCTGGCACCTTTTCCCTGCGAGGAATCCTCATTTGGATCGGGTTTTGGGGGGGCTGCTAAAATGGCGGGGCGGGGCTGACCAAAGGGGGGACAGCAGCCCTGTTTCCCGGGACAGAAAGCTTGTGAGGTTTGGCTTTCAGGTGCAGTGTGTGGCGCAGCCTGGGGTGTCCGTGGGCAGGCAGGGCTTTCTGTGCTGGCACCTTTTCCCTGCGAGGAATCCTCATTTGGATCGGGTTTTGGGGGGGCTGCTAAAATGGCGGGGCGGGGGTGACCAAAAGGGGGACAGCAGCCCTGTTTCCCGGGACAGAAAGCTTGTGAGGTTTGGCTTTCAGGTGCATTGTGTATCACAGCCTGGGCACTCTGTGGGCAGGCAGGGCTTTCTGTGCTGGCACCTTTTCCCTGCGAGGAATCCTCATTTGGATCGGGTTTTGGGGGGGCTGCTAAAATGGCGGGGCGGGGGTGACCAAAGGGGGGACAGCAGCCCTGTTTCCCGGGACAGAAAGCTTGTGAGGTTTGGCTTTCAGGTGCAGTGTGTGGCACAGCCTGGGCACTCTGTGGGCAGGCAGGGCTTTCTGTGCTGGCACCTTTTCCCTGCGAGGAATCCTCATTTGGATCGGGTTTGGATCGGGTGGCCGGCAGTGGTGGGCGGGGCTGACCAAGGGTGGGGACAGCAGCCCTGTTTCCCGGGACAGAAAGCTTGTGAGGTTTGGCTTTCAGGTGAAGTGTGTGGCGCAGCCTGGGCACTCCGTGGGCAGCCAGGGCTTTCTGTGCTGGCACCTTTTCCCTGCGAGGAATCCTCATTTGGATCGGGTTTGGATCGTGTGGCCGGCAGTGGTGGGCGGGGCTGACCAAGGGGGGGGCAGCAGCCCTGTTTCCCGGGACAGAAAGCTTGTGAGGTTTGGCTTTCAGGTGCAGTGTGTGGCGCAGCCTGGGGTGTCCGTGGGCAGGCAGGGCTTTCTGTTCTGGCACCTTTTCCCTGCGAGGAATCCTCATTTGGATCAGGTTTTGGGGGGGCTGCTAAAATGGTGGGGCGGGGCTGACCAAGGTGGGGGACAGCAGCCCTGTTTCCCGGGACAGAAAGCTTGTGAGGTTTGGCTTTCAGGTGCAGTGTGTGGTACAGCCTGGGCACTCTGTGGGCAGGCAGGGCTTTCTGTGCTGGCACCTTTTCCCTGCGAGGAATCCTCATTTGGATCGGGTTTGGATCGTATGGCCGGCAATGGCGGGGCGGGGCTGACCAAAGGGGGGACAGCAGCCTTGTTTCCCGGGATAGGAAGGTTGTGAGGTTTGGCTTTCAGGTGCAGTGTGTGGCGCATCCTGGGGTGTCCGTGGGCAGGCAGGGCTTTCTGTGCTGGCACCTTTTCCCTGCGAGGAATCCTCATTTGGGTCGGGTTTGGATCGGGTGGCCGGCAATGGCGGGGCGGGGCTGACCAAAGGGGAGACAGCAGCCTTGTTTCCCGGGACAGAAAGCTTGTGAGGTTTGGCTTTCAGGTGCATTGTGTGGCGCAGCCTGGGCACTCTGTGGGCAGGCAGGGCTTTCTGTGCTGGCACCTTTTCCCTGCGAGGAATCCTCTTTTGGATTGGGTTTGGATCGGGTGGCCGGCAATGGCGGGGCGGGGCTGACCAGGGTGGGGACAGCAGCCCTGTTTCCCGGGACAGAAAGCTTGTGAGGTTTGGCTTTCAGGTGCAGTGTGTGGCGCAGCCTGGGGTGTCCGTGGGCAGGCAGGGCGTTCTGTGCTGGCACCTTTTCCCTGCGAGGAATCCTCATTTGTTTTGGGTTTGGATCGAGTGTCCGGCAGTGGCGGGGCGGGGGTCACCAAAGGGGGGACAGCAGCCCTGTTTCCCGGGACAGAAAGCTTGTGAGGTTTGGCTTTCAGGTGCAGTGTGTGGCGCAGCCTGGGGTGTCCGTGGGCAGGCAGGGCTTTCTGTGCTGGCACCTTTTCCCTGCGAGGAATCCTCATTTGGATCGGGTTTTGGGGGGGCTGCTAAAATGGCGGGGCGGGGCTGACCAAAGGGGGGACAGCAGCCCTGTTTCCCGGGACAGAAAGCTTGTGAGGTTTGGCTTTCAGGTGCATTGTGTGGCTCAGCCTGGGCACTCTGTGGGGAGGCAGGGCTTTCTGTGCTGGCACCTTTTCCCTGCGAGGAATCCTCATTTGGATCGGGTTTGGATCGGGTGGCCGGCAATGGCGGGGCGGGGCTGACCAAAGGGGAGACAGCAGCCCTGTTTCCCGGGACAGAAAGCTTGTGAGGTTTGGCTTTCAGGTGCAGTGTGTGGCGCAGCCTGGGCACTCTGTGGGCAGGCAGGGCTTTCTGTGCTGGCACCTTTTCCCTGCGAGGAATCCTCATTTGGGTCGGGTTTGGATCGGTTGGCCGGCAGTGGTGGGCGGGGCTGACCAAAGGGGGGACAGCAGCCCTGTTTCCCGGGACAGAAAGCTTGTGAGGTTTGGCTTTCAGGTGCAGTGTGTGGCGCAGCCTGGGGTGTCCGTGGGCAGGCAGGGCTTTCTGTGCTGGCACCTTTTCCCTGCGAGGAATCCTCATTTGGGTCGGGTTTGGATCGGTTGGCCGGCAGTGGTGGGCGGGGCTGACCAAAGGGGGGACAGCAGCCCTGTTTCCCGGGACAGAAAGCTTGTGAGGTTTGGCTTTCAGGTGCAGTGTGTGGCGCAGCCTGGGGTGTCCGTGGGCAGGCAGGGCTTTCTGTGCTGGCACCTTTTCCCTGCGAGGAATCCTCATTTGGGTCGTGTTTGGATCGGGTGGCTGGCAATGGCGGGGCGGGGCTGACCAAAGGGGGGACAGCAGCCCTGTTTCCCGGGACAGAAAGCTTGTGAGGTTTGGCTTTCAGGTGCAGTGTGTGGCGCAGCCTGGGCACACGGTGGTTAGGCAGGTCTTTCTGTGCTGGCACCTTTTCCCTGCGAGGAATCCTCATTTGTTTTGGGTTTGGATCGAGTGTCCGGCAGTGGCGGGGCGGGGCTGACCAAAGGAGGGACAGCAGCCCTGTTTCCCGGGACAGAAAGCTTGTGAGGTTTGGCTTTCAGGTGCAGTGTGTGGCGCAGCGTGGGCACACTGAGTGCAGGCAGGGCTTTCTGTGCTGGTGCCTTTTCCCTGCGAGGAATCCCCATTTGGATCCGGTTTGGATCGGGTGGCCGGCAATGGCGGGGCGGGGCTGACCAAAGGGGGGACAGCAGCCCTGTTTCCCGGGACAGAAAGCTTGTGAGGTTTGGCTTTCAGGTGCAGTGTGTGGCGCAGCCTGGGCACTCCATGGGCAGGCAGGGCGTTCTGTGCTGCCACCTTTTCCCTGCGAGGAATCCTCATTTGGATCGGGTTTGGATCGGGTTTGGATCGGGTGGCTGGCAATGGCGGGGCGGGGGTGACCAAAGGGGGGACAGCAGCCCTGTTTCCCGGGACAGAAAGCTTGTGAGGTTTGGCTTTCAGGTGCAGTGTGTGGCGCAGCCTGGGGTGTCCGTGGGCAGGCAGGGCTTTCTGTGCTGGCACCTTTTCCCTGCGAGGAATCCTCATTTGGATCGGGTTTGGATCGGGTGGCCGGCAATGGCGGGGCGGGGCTGACCAAAGGGGATACAGCAGCCCTGTTTCCCGGGACAGAAAGCTTGTGAGGTTTGGCTTTCAGGTGCAGTGTGTGGCACAGCCTGGGCACTCTGTGGGCAGGCAGGGCTTTCTGTGCTGGCACCTTTTCCCTGCGAGGAATCGTCATTTGGATCGGGTTTTGGGGGGGCTGCTAAAATGGCGGGGCGGGGCTGACCAAAGGGGGGACAGCAGCCCTGTTTCCCGGGACAGAAAGCTTGTGAGGTTTGGCTTTCAGGTGCAGTGTGTGGCACAGCCTGGGCACTCTGTGGGCAGCCAGGGCTTTCTGTGCTGGCACCTTTTCCCTGCGAGGAATCCTCATTTGGATCGGGTTTGGATCGGGTGGCCGGCAGTGGTGGGCGGGGCTGACCAAAGGGGGGACAGCAGCCCTGTTTCCCGGGACAGAAAGCTTGTGAGGTTTGGCTTTCAGGTGCAGTGTGTGGCGCAGCCTGGGGTGTCCGTGGGCAGGCAGGGCTTTCTGTGCTGGCACCTTTTCCCTGCGAGGAATCCTCATTTGGGTCGAGTTTTGGGGGGGCTGCTAAAATGGCGGGGCGGGGCTGACCAAAGGGGGGACAGCAGCCCTGTTTCCCGGGACAGAAAGCTTGTGAGGTTTGGCTTTCAGGTGCAGTGTGTGTCGCAGCCTGGGCACTCTGTGGTCAGGCAGGGCTTTCTGTGCTGGCACCTTTTCCCTGCGAGGAATCCTCATTTGGATCGGGTTTGGATCGGGTGGCCGGCAATGGCGGGGCGGGGGTGACCAAAGGGGGGACAGCAGCCCTGTTTCCCGGGACAGAAAGCTTGTGAGGTTTGGCTTTCAGGTGCAGTGTGTGGCGCAGCCTGGGGTGTCCGTGGGCAGGCAGGGCTTTCTGTGCTGGCACCTTTTCCCTGCGAGGAATCCTCATTTGGATCGGGTTTGGATCGGGTGGCCGGCAATGGCGGGGAGGGGCTGACCAAAGGGGGGGCAGCAGCCCTGTTTCCCGGGACAGAAAGCTTGTGAGATTTGGCTTTCAGGTGCAGTGTGTGGCTCAGCCTGGGCACTCTGTGGGCAGGCAGGGCTTTCTGTGCTGGCACCTTTTCCCTGCGAGGAATCCTCATTTGGATCGGGTTTGGATCGGGTGGCCGGCAGTGGTGGGCGGGGCTGACCAAAGGGGAGACAGCAGCCCTGTTTCCCGGGACAGAAAGCTTGTGAGGTTTGGCTTTCAGGTGCATTGTGTGGCACAGCCTGGGGTGTCCGTGGGCAGGCAGGGCTTTCTGTGCTGGCACCTTTTCCCTGCGAGGAATCCTCATTTGGATCGGGTTTTGGGGGGGCTGCTAAAATGGCGGGGCGGGGCTGACCAAAGGGGGGACAGCAGCCCTGTTTCCCGGGACAGAAAGCTTGTGAGGTTTGGCTTTCAGGTGCATTGTGTGGCTCAGCCTGGGCACTCTGTGGGCAGGCAGGGCTTTCTGTGCTGGCACCTTTTCCCTGCGAGGAATCCTCATTTGGATCGGGTTTGGATCGGGTGGCCGGCAATGGCGGGGCGGGGCTGACCAAAGGGGAGACAGCAGCCCTGTTTCCCGGGACAGAAAGCTTGTGAGGTTTGGCTTTCAGGTGCAGTGTGTGGCACAGCCTGGGCACTCTGTGGGCAGGCAGGGCTTTCGGTGCTGGCACCTTTTCCCTGCGAGGAATCCTCATTTGGATCGGGTTTGGATCGGGTGGCCGGCAGTGGTGGGCGGGGCTGACCAAAGGGGGGACAGCAGCCCTGTTTCCCGGGACAGAAAGCTTGTGAGGTTTGGCTTTCAGGTGCAGTGTGTGGCGCAGCCTGGGGTGTCCGTGGGCAGGCAGGGCTTTCTGTGCTGGCACCTTTTCCCTGCGAGGAATCCTCATTTGGATCGGGTTTTGGGGGGGCTGCTAAAATGGCGGGGCGGGGCTGACCAAAGGGGGGACAGCAGCCCTGTTTCCCGTGACAGAAAGCTTGTGAGGTTTGGCTTTCAGGTGCAGTGTGTGGCACAGCCTGGGCACTCTGTGGGCAGGCAGGGCTTTCTGTGCTGGCACCTTTTCCCTGCGAGGAATCCTCATTTGGATCGGGTTTGGATCGGGTGGCCGGCAGTGGTGGGCGGGGCTGACCAAAGGGGGGACAGCAGCCCTGTTTCCCGGGACAGAAAGCTTGTGAGGTTTGGCTTTCAGGTGCAGTGTGTGGCGCAGCCTGGGGTGTCCGTGGGCAGGCAGGGCTTTCTGTGCTGGCACCTTTTCCCTGCGAGGAATCCTCATTTGGATCAGGTTTTGGGGGGGCTGCTAAAATGGCGGGGCGGGGCTGACCAAAGGGGGGACAGCAGCCCTGTTTCCCGGGACAGAAAGCTTGTGAGGTTTGGCTTTCAGGTGCAGTGTGTGGCGCAGCCTGGGCACTCTGTGGGCAGGCAGGGCTTTCTGTGCTGGCACCTTTTCCCTGCGAGGAATCCTCATTTGGATCGGGTTTGGATCGGGTGGCCGGCAATGGCGGGGCGGGGGTGACCAAAGGGGGGACAGCAGCCCTGTTTCCCGGGACAGAAAGCTTGTGAGGTTTGGCTTTCAGGTGCAGTGTGTGGCGCAGCCTGGGGTGTCCGTGGGCAGGCAGGGCTTTCTGTGCTGGCACCTTTTCCCTGCGAGGAATCCTCATTTGGATCGAGTTTTGGGGGGGCTGCTAAAATGGCGGGGGGGGGTGACCAAAGGGGGGACAGCAGCCCTGTTTGCCGGGACAGAAAGCTTGTGAGGTTTGGCTTTCAGGTGCAGTGTGTGGCACAGCCTGGGCACTCTGTGGGCAGCCAGGGCTTTCGGTGCTGGCACCTTTTCCCTGCGAGGAATCCTCATTTGGATCGGGTTTGGATCGGGTGGCCGGCAGTGGTGGGCGGGGGTGACCAAAGGGGGGACAGCAGCCCTGTTTCCCGGGACAGAAAGCTTGTGAGGTTTGGCTTTCAGGTGCAGTGTGTGGCACAGCCTTGGCACTCTGAGGGCAGCCAGGGCTTTCGGTGCTGGCACCTTTTCCCTGCGAGGAATCCTCATTTGGATCGGGTTTGGATCGGGTGGCCGGCAGTGGTGGGCGGGGCTGACCAAAGGGGGGACAGCAGCCCTGTTTCCCGGGACAGAAAGCTTGTGAGGTTTGGCTTTCAGGTGCAGTGTGTGGCGCAGCCTGGGGTGTCCGTGGGCAGGCAGGGCTTTCTGTGCTGGCACCTTTTCCCTGCGAGGAATCCTCATTTGGGTCGTGTTTGGATCGGGTGGCTGGCAATGGCGGGGCGGGGCTGACCAAAGGGGGGACAGCAGCCCTGTTTCCCGGGACAGAAAGCTTGTGAGGTTTGGCTTTCAGGTGCAGTGTGTGGCGCAGCCTGGGGTGTCCGTGGGCAGGCAGGGCTTTCTGTGCTGGCACCTTTTCCCTGCGAGGAATCCTCATTTGGATCGGGTTTTGGGGGGGCTGCTAAAATGGCGGGGCGGGGCTGACCAAAGGGGGGACAGCAGCCCTGTTTCCCGGGACAGAAAGCTTGTGAGGTTTGGCTTTCAGGTGCAGTGTGTGGCACAGCCTGGGCACTCTGTGGGCAGGCAGGGCTTTCTGTGCTGGCACCTTTTCCCTGCGAGGAATCCTCATTTGGATCGAGTTTTGGGGGGGCTGCTAAAATGGCGGGGCGGGGGTGACCAAAGGGGGGACAGCAGCCCTGTTTCCCGGGACAGAAAGCTTGTGAGGTTTGGCTTTCAGGTGCATTGTGTGGCTCAGCCTGGGCACTCTGTGGGCAGGCAGGGCTTTCTGTGCTGGCACCTTTTCCCTGCGAGGAATCCTCATTTGGATCGGGTTTTGGGGGGGCTGCTAAAATGGCGGGGGGGGGGTGACCAAAGGGGGGACAGCAGCCCTGTTTCCCGGGACAGAAAGCTTGTGAGGTTTGGCTTTCAGGTGCATTGTGTGGCT